>NC_060900.1:5025600-5078100 GCF_014805685.1 Silurus meridionalis | reverse complement strand
AAATGCTTATAAGATGTTTTTTTTGTGTTTTGTTTTTAACATGTTGCCAGTCAGATCTCATGCTAGTGTGTGTAGCATAAAACAAAAAGGTAAATTTAGTTGATGACATTGAATGCGTTAGCATTAACAGGTCATTGTGACCAAAATGTAACAGACTTTTATCATTAGTAAATAATGTCTCCTCTTCCACCATGTTAACATTTAATAGTTTTAAAACTAAATGTTATTTTCTTTATTAAAAAATAACCTTGTTTTTTCTTTCTCCTGACAGAAAATATCACTGTGTACAGAGTAAATGTAAACAGTGCACGTCGTGCTAAGACTGAAGCGGTGTCAGCGCCCCAGTTCACAAACGACACGTGCTAGTAGTTGTCAAAAGTGAGTGGCATGTCAGACCACGATTAATCTAAACAATCTTCTGTATGGATGTTTCAGTTGTTTGGTGGAGAATGGGAGGCTAATTCAAACAGAATGTGTAACGCTGTTTACTAAGCAGTGTCTCTTGTGTGTATTTAATTGCACCAGCAGCGAGAAAGATGGAGAAAGTGAAGGAAGGAGAAAGAACGCGAGAGCTCCAGATGGCTCTGAAGCTCTGCTGAGAACTCTGTGGAATTTTTTTTTTCTCCCTGAAGTTTTAATTAGCCTCGAGAACATTTAAGGGGAAAGTCCTCCTAAACTTGCAAGTGTTCTGCCATGATTGAATGGTGTTTACTTTTGGTAAATATTAGTACCTACTTAAGCTATACAGGCGCATACAATGAACAACTAATTGTTCGCATTCGATTCTGAAGGTACTGTAGCCTTGAACTGAGGACGTATATTTAATCACAAACAACACTAAATCTTTGACTGACGTTTGTCCTTGTGGCTCGACGTGTAGGAAGAAGAGAATCTGGTGGAATTTGTGAATAATGTTCAGGATACAAAACAAAACAGTCACATTGTGGGTTTAATGACATTTATCACTCATTCACCCTTAATAACCACCGAGTAACCATAGGTTTAATAGCCTTACACCCCTTTCACCGATAAAGCCCTATGGCAAAAATCACCCGAAAGCCATATGGTATAAAAAAAAAAAAAGAAATTTTTGAGATGGTGTCAAACGTGACAATATTACGTCATCAGATTGTACATTTGAGAAACTCTTAAACGTGTATATGCGTGTCCAGATTTGCATTCCTCATTCCCATAAGTACATATGTAGGAAAGGTCTATTAGTTTCACTGTAGTTACTGAATTATTCATAGTCGTTAATATGCTGTAAGACGAATAACTGAATAATAAACAGGGAGTTTAAGTTAATAGTGGAACAAATATAAACAGTTTATAATACTGAAGGGGGAAAATTTTTTTTTTTTAACAAATTGGATCCAGATCATTTCTTTCCTGCCTCATTTTTTGAACAAAACAGTCTGCTACATAATTTGGTAGTAATGCAGCTATACAAAAAAAACCCCACAACAACTCAATGAGCAATTTATTAACAGAGTTAGATCCTTCTAAAGCGTTTGTTGAACCCAAACACCGAAACCACGAGTCATCATGTCTTTGTACTTTTGCCTGTCGATCCTGTTCATCTGTACGCACGCACACACACGCACACATACACACACTCGGTCAGGCTATCACATACTAATTGAAACAAGTTTATTTTGTCCTCTACAAAGCGTTTAAGGCCCTTATCCTAAACGCCGTGGCCGTGTCTTTGTTCTCTTCTCAAACACAATTAGAAGATAATATATAAATATATACATACTGCAAATGACATGCATATAACAGCTTCATTTGAAGCCTGCGCAGGTCATTAGTAACCCAACAGGGCGCTGCAGAGCCGCCGGTCCCTCTCAGCCTGCCCGACCAGTGGAGATTTATTTGATATTAACTCCCTAATGGCTTAACTCCTTTTCTGGTAAAATATGCACCGAAGTCCGTGGCTAACACCGCCGTTCAGCTGAATGCTTATTTATTCACTAAACGAGGATCTAATGTTCAATGTTCCTTGGACACCAAGGTAGTGCCGGGGGAGGTCGGGTTTCCCCCTACAGCTATATACATCATTTATTTTACACATAGCCTCGCGTATCGCACACTGGGCAGCAAGGGCAACGGGAAAAACGACTTTTTATGAAAATCCGAGGCAGTGAGTCGGCGAGTGCATTAAGAGTTTCGGCGCAGGGTGAGCTGTGAGCCGAAGCCATCCGAGAGGCCATTGAGGAGATCGTCTCGCCGGCTCCGGTACTTGACGCCTCATAGCCAGGGAGAGAGCGTTGCAATGGCGCAGGGGGTTTGGAGATTTTCGAACTCTCAGCCCGAGCATTTTATTATTATTATTATTTTTCTGTTTTATCTGTTGTTTTCATCAGCATGTGCTCGATATTCTGGCGGCAAGAAAACTTGGAAAACATTGGCGAGCATTAAAGCAAACATAACCTATTAATCACGCATTCCGATCCTTTATTTTGCTGCTGTTGGGTAATGCTGAGAGCAGTGAAAAGCATTAAGACACCAGGAAGATTTGATGATGGACAAATCTGGGTCATCTAAGTAGTGGTGCAGCAGCCACTTGGCAAATAGATATTTGCCATTTCTTCTGCCCTTAAATTGTTTGGTTACAAAGCTATGGCAATACAACTCGGAAACACTGTGACTCTTATGTGCCTTAAATGACCTTTTTGGGGGAAAATATGTAGAGTATTTAAAAACATGTCCCCTTGATTGTATCACTTTGGCGACAAGGAAAAGCAGTTTGGTACCTTTTTAAGAGTGAAAAAAGGGGAAAACGGAAATATATGTATATATACATTTATTATGAGCACTAGCAAAATCAATAAATTGCTTCTGTTTCTGAATTTGTTCTTCTTTTGTCTTTAACATTCATTTACACAATTTTCCATTTACCCCCAAATGTAGCCGATCACTCAAAACATGTTGTTTGTTAGACATGTGCTTCTTCAGTGTTGCCTTTGAGCTATGAACCTGATTTGTCTAACACATAATGTAAGCATTCACTCAATGTATGTCACATAAAATCTTTTCTGTAGCCCTAAATCACCTCTTTTTAAATCAATTAGGTTTTACTGTATGACTTAATGTAATTAATTCACAAAAATGAAAATCAATTATTAAAAGGACAGCTCTCGTGGACAACCAAATCTTTTCTTTTGTACACTTGACAACAATAACCGAGTTTCTATGTGAGCTTGTGTACACTGTAGCTGACAGGACCGGAACCTAACATGGACTCCAGTCTCAGGTTTTTATGTGTAGTGTGTTTTGAGATGCCTTTCTGCTTGCCATAGATATCAAGAGTAATTGTTTAGGACACAGAGTGAAAATATCATTTGTCTAAAACTCTGTTGGGAGAATTTTTTTTTGATGTGCTAATTTAAGAACCTTTGGAAGAGGTAGATTTTTATACATTGTTTAAATACTGCAAGTGCTGTTGGACATCAAGTGGAGTTTTGTTCCACCACCTCATTGCCAGAACAGAGAAGGCTCTGCAAGCATGTCCTCTTTGTACCCAAAGAGATGGCTAAAGGTGAAACTGTTCAAGCATTGGTTGATGGTCAGATGGAGAAAAATAGGGTGAGATAAGGGCAGAGAGGTAGGGGGTGCTGGTTCATTTTTAGTTTTGTAGGTGCGCATCAGTGCCTACAAGCAATCTGAGGCAGGCAGCTAATGGAAGCCAACTCTAAGAAGGTTGAAAGTCTTTTTTGGCTTCTTTCATCAGCAAGGCCTTTAGAAGTATCTGGTTAATTGTTTTTCCTTTGTTAACATCTTTCTGGCACCAACAAAGTCATTACGACCACACGAAGTTTTTGACCTGATTTTAATCATCCTGCTGCCTTATGACTGGTCCATTGGATAACAGCATGAAGACTCAGGTTTGCAAGTGTCCCTAAAAAAGTGTCCAGTAAGTCTCCATTATATTTTAAAAGAATCATGATATCATGATATCGGACAATTACGACTTGTCATGGGGGATGTCAACAGATTCTGGTTATAACACACAGATCGTAAATGTTCATGCTGCACTTGCTGGACATGTTCAGAGTCACTCTGCAGGGTCTATGATAATATGATGATGTTAGGGATGGAGTAAGTGAAGAGATCAAGAGTGAGAGGGAGAGAGAGAGAGAGAGAGATGCGGTACATAAGATGCAACTGTAGAGAATGAGTTGTAGTAGATAAGGGCTACTGGTGCCCCTTAGGGGCGATTGGGGGGGGGTGGTAATGGGGAGAGACAGACTGGAACTCAGCCAACTGCACGATTCACTAAGCTCCCACCAGGGGAGGGAAAAGAAAAGAGAGACCGGGTGTGTATGTGTGCGTCTGTGTGTGAGGGAGAGAGTCTAAATCTCTTTCTCTGTGTGTATGTGTGTGTTCACGCAAATGTGTGTCGTTTCATGTTTTTGTATATTGTTGGGGACGAAATGTCCCCACATGATTAGAAATATCTGACAGCATGTCCCCATAAAATCTTGTCCACAGTGAGGATTTTTCTGCATGTCCCCATGACCCCAAAATTCTAAAAGGTTTCCTTTTGGTTAAATGTGTTACGGATGGGGTTTTACTTCAGTGTGGTATAGCATTGATTATCTGCATTAATAATTTTGTCAATGGAAGGTCCTCATTAGGACGCATAAGAACAGTGAGCCAGAATATGTGTGTGTGTAAATATGTATGAGTGTGTAGGTGGTAAATCAAAAGTCCAAATATAGTGTATGCATTTAATAAAATACTGTTTATAAATAGATATTTGGATATAAACATGACTTTGTGTGTGCGCGTTCCTGTTTTTATATTTGTATATGTTAACAGTAAAATTCTCTTTCTGAGTGTGTGTGTGTGTGTGGGTGTGTGGGTGTGTGGTTTTGTTTGAGTGGCTCGGTGCTGACAGGTAGAGATGAATGAATGTGTTTGTCTGCTATAAACACATAGACCAGGGGGCACACAAGGGATGGACTCGGCTGTGAAAAACCTACAGCTGTCCACCAGCATCATATTCCCTGCTGCATGAAGCGAATTTCACCATGAGACATTTATACACGATTTTATAGGCACTTGTATTGGTGTTTTTTTTTACAACAGGAATCATATTGTTTCTGCCAATTAGGAGAAAATATCACATTGTAAGAGGTAAAAAGACAACTGTATGAATCAAATGTAAGAAAGAAAAGCAACTAAGGGAGAAATCAGCATCATATTTCGCACACATAATCAAAATAATTGAATCTAATCATGAGTGAATATCACTTAAATGTGGCTTCTGTTAACCTCATAATTGCAACCTATTTTCATGCAACTTCGAGTTTTTTAATCTCATGACTGTGATTTAATATCACTAAATTGTGATTTTCTTATGTTCTGCCTTATTTCACGCAACTTTGACTTCTTCTGACAATTGTGAAATAATATTACTTGAATCTTTTATCTTGTAAATGCTCCTTTTTTTCAATCTTATTTATCTCATTATCTCACGTATCTAATTTCGAGGCTTTTCATTTTCAACTTTCACTTCTTAATCTCACAATTTCCAAGTTATCGCTCGACTGTGACCTTCTTCTTTATTGTAAAAAAAATTACAATTTCACACAACTTTGACTTTTTTTCTCCAAAAATTAAGTTAATGTCACTTAATAACAATATAACTGAATCTAAAGTGTTCTTTCCAGTAGGCGCTGAATAGGATCTAGCATGTGGCGAAGATGTGGTTGGGTTAGGAAAAAGGGAATAAATTAAAAAGAGCAAAAAGTCGGCATGATAGAAAGCACAAGTTAATATAATGCAGATTTTTCTCGGAATTTTGAGATAACTCATAATATTCTTTAGTTTTGGTCCAGTTATTACAGTGTTAATAGTAAAAGTTTCTAAGTGATATGTAAAAAAAAAAAAAAAAGAATATGGCTTTCAAAACCAATGGAAGATTTCTGGTCATCTAGCAGGAAGTTGAACCCTGACCATGTTCAGCCATGTCCTTGTGGAGGTATAAAGTGATCCCGATGTTAATCAGGATCGATAAATCATGGAGTGGCTGTGAACTCCATTTCCCAACAGGACCACTCTAATTGATTTTAATGCCTCGTGATCACTTACCGAGGGCTCTCTGCCATTATTACTGTCTCTCTGTCTCTCTGATTGCGGCTTTTTCTTCACGTCCTGTTCCAGAATGAGAGCTGCAGTCTTTTGCCCAGAGCTGCAAAAATAATTATTAGCATCTTTGGAACAAACAGACGAACGCCCCCCTACACACACCCACACACACACACACACACGCACTTCGCCTTGCGGCCCCAGAACAGACCCCCCTCCTCGCACGCTCATCTCCCACTTTCCTTTTTTGCCACGTTCAGCCCTTTAATTTATGCAAAATTAATTGATATATCTTTTATAATTGATGTGCTGTAAAATTAACGAGTAATTTATGTAATTAGTCCATTAAGGATAATTCCAAGCATATGCTCGACATGCCCAGAAGGTGCGCTTTACAAGTAGTTATTTGTCCAGGAGTTGAATGGGGAAAAAGAGAGATAGGGAAAGAGAGAGAGAGGGAAAGAGAGAGGGAAAGAAAGGAAGGGAGGAAAGAATCCGTCTAATTAATTTCTTTATGCGTATCAGCAGCGTGGCGTCTACTTAACACGGCGCTTTGTGGGGAAGAAGGTTTAATATTGATCTAAAAAACAAAAAATAAATAAATAAAACAACAACAACAAGAAGAACATCACACAGGCACGGGCCCTCCGTTTCTTTGCCGGGCCTCACCATGACAAATGAACACCACCACACAAACCAGTGATGGGCCCTCTTTACACACACTCCTACACACACTCTCCTTGTCCTGTCTATCGTGGGACACGTCTTGCGGCGACAAAAAAATAAAAAATAAAAAAAAGAATCACGTTCACTGAAGAAATAATTACTTGGAGCCCACAGTATTAAGCATGTCACTCCCACACTCCCACGACATATTACAAGAGTTGTTCAGGGAGACATCACATGCACAGTAATTCCCTACTCACCTCCAAGCCATATGTTTGGTGTCCATGTGCTGCTGCTTGGTTTTGCACTGGTAGCCAACAATTAATGGAAAACCACGACTACCAGTTTGGGGAAACACTACAATTAGCTGCACAACCATAAATGAACAAGGCATTTTATTTAAATCATATATATTCTAATCAAAAATAAATGTGTGTGTGTTTCAGAATGGCCTTATATGCATCTTAATATATAAATTGCAAATGTGCATTTATTTAAAAAATAAAAAATAAAACTACAGGGTAAAAAATTGTAGTAGCAGGAATGTAGTAGCTCAGTGGTTAAGACTGTGAAATTCTGATCGGAAGGTCATGACTTTAAATCCCAGCACCACCAGGCTGCTATCACTACTGGGCCCTTGAGCAAGATGATTAACTGCTCAGATTTATAACATAGACTGAGATAATTGTTATGACTCTGGTTTCCTGTCGGTTCTCAGGTTTTAATACACGTCTGAAAAACACAGTGCAGTGTGGACCAAATGGTCCAAATTTACCCAGTGTTTGTGTGGTGCCTTGTGATGGACTGCCATCCAAGATGTATTCCAATGCCATGACCAGATATTTGAAATTTTTAAGGACATCAGTGAATACCATAAATGTAAATGTAAATAGGTGCTGAACTTTGTGGTTTTCCTCTGGGATTTTAGTTTTTTTACACCCAAAGTCATGGTGCATTACCTACTCTAAATTTACCCCAAGTGGAAAGTGTTTATGTGTGTGTTGTGCCTTGTGATGGACTGGCATTCCCATCCTGGATGTTAGCCACAGTCCACGCTCAGAGTTTCTACAACCACTACAACCCTGACCAGGATAATGCGATTAATGAATGAATGAATGAATAAATTAATTAATACAAGTCTATTACAAATGACACAACCTAATATAAAATATCAGCTTTTCATCAGGCTAACTGGTGGTCAGGCTAATCGGTGGTGGGGTTTCTACTGCAACTCTTGGTTTGCATTGTTAATATCACAGCTCCAGGGAAAGAAAGTAGACACTTCAGAACAAACTACATGAGGACATTCAGCCTGTTTTGGACAATGAAATAAATTTAAGGTTGCAATCATGCTGCCAATAATTATGCAGGTGTTTTATGAACTTTACTAAGCCAAAATGTAGCATTTTTTACATCATAGTCACTAAACATTTACAGTAGGCTTTTCAGGAAAAAGATATGAGTGCTATCACTATCAGTGTAGAATGGAGATTTATTTTGACCAAACATATAACTACACTTTGTGACCATGTACACTGATGTACACACAGAGCCTCAGATATTGTGATATATATTGTGTAATATTGCAGTATTTAGTCTGGGAAATTATGTTAGCAAAGATAATCTGCTAATCACATCAAGGATTCTCTAAAAGCTTAGAGACGTTCCAACTATAATACTGATGAGAACAGTATACTTTTTATACTTTTTTATTCAGACCATGCCGCTTGTGTAATTTATCACCATTAAGGCAGTATGATGGTTTAACACTCGGTGTCCACAATTTATTCGTCTTCCCATGTACACATCACCTGGGTTCTTTTTATAGTACAGTTCACATTTATCAGTTATATTTGAAACTTAATCATCTCACTGGTGGAATCCTGCAAATCTGAAATAGATGCAACATCATTTGTTAGAGTAAAAATATATACATTATGCATTAACGTGATTTGGTACATATCTTCGGTCTCATGTGAATGTTCAGCAAGTAAAGGTTGCTGTAATGTTCACCCCAAACTGATAATAAACTATAGCTTTTTTTTTTTTTTTTGCTTCGGATGTGATTTTGTAACGTTTGTCCCTTTTATATGCAAAATTTTCCTGAAAATGTGAATTAAATGTACATGTTTAATAGTGAAACCACTACATAATGAGTGAACTATAACTACACTATAATATCATTTAAAACTTCAAAAATACAAGATGCTCCTTTCTATGTAAAAAAAAACAAAACAAAACATTAAAAGGTACAAAAATGTGTACTCTTGATGGCACTATGGCAGAGCTAATTGGTATTGTTTTCTAGCTGTACTTTCATATTTTTAGTTAATTGTTTTTTCTTTTTTTATAGTTTTTATGTAACACAATAGTGTGTAGTAAGGAATGCACACTGAGAAATAAAGGGTATATTGTCTGCCATTTGTTATGTATCTTTAATCGGTTTCTTTTTTAAACTGTAAGAGAAACTTTATTAGTAAGAAAATACATATTGAAGGTAGAAAAAGGTATATGCTTAATGCTATCAACAAGCACTCCCAAATACTGTATTTCTGACAGTATACATTCCTGGGCTACTGTAAATAAGAAAGGCCCAACTTTTAACATTAAACCATTGGACGGGAAAGAAATTTAAAAAAAATAGATAAAGTTAGGAATAAGCATGGAATAATCTTTGATTTCTTTAAACGTTAAAGCCTTGTGGGTAAAACCTGTGGCCAGCTTTTTACAATGCCATTTTTCATCCCAAGCCTATGTCTTATAGTTGAGAAGGAGTTGGAAAATGTTCCCGATCAGTCATGTGTCAAATTTTACATCAAACCTTTGAATCATTATCGTGATTTTATTTATTTATTATTATTTTTGCATACAAGAAGCCAAAGCGAATTTCCCTGTTTTTCCAGTTACTCCCCAAAAAGCAAAAGTTAAAGGATGGCACATTGCGCATTTTCTGACCAGTGATTTGTTGAGTTGATAAAACATAAAAACTTTTTTAACCTAGTCCAGTTTTTGTTGCTGCTTCCCAGGAAAACTCTTAGAAAGAGGTAACAGATTTTTGTAATAAACTTAAAAATGTTATAGTATATAAGGCTTGAGGTTAAACAGGTGCGGGGGTCTGTGAGTCTGTAGTTCATATGCATCTTCTGGCTGGAAGATGTTGACAGTAGGTAGTTGATCTCGTTAGGGCACTTGTTCACTGATGACCCTTTAATCTCATGAAGGACTCCAACACTTTTAGGAGCGTAATGAGACAGATCCGCTGCAATTTATTGACGCCACTTTGAATATTCATCGCCTAATCAAAGGCGTTTAATTCGAGCCCCATCGCTTGGACTCCTCTCTCCGGAAAGGTGAACCACGGAAGGCCTAATTAATGTAATGTATTCCCCGACCCGCGGGGACGCGCCGCGGAGGTCCGAATTTCACGCACCGGCTCTTTTATTATGCTGTTTACTAAAATCAGCCTGGGCTCGAAAGACTGTTCATATTGTTTTTACAATATAGGAGGCTTGTAATAAGTACAGTTTTTTTTCTTATACTTTTGATCATTTTTATTTCAGTGCATTAATAAATAAACGAAGCCGCGGACGCGCCCGACTGCCACGTGCTTGTGTCTTTTGATGTATTTTTTTTTCTCAAATAATCCATTATGATCCAGTGATATACAAAAAAAAAAGCATTTCATTCCAACTGTGATTTTTTTAATGCCTTTATAAGGGCTTCTGTATATAAACTGACAATAACTTGCTTTTCACTGGCATACCTGAGATCTAAAATCGGATCTGATTAACTGTTAATAATATCACACACACTATTATTATTATTATTATTATTATTATTATTATTATTAGCTTTTTTTTTTTAAAAACATTGCTTTTATGTCTCTGTTATTACGTCACACTTGGATATTACGCTTAATATTAGTCTATAATGAGATGTCAATAAAAGAAAAAGAAATCAACACGATTTTAGAATCCCCCCAATTTGACCAGACAGCCCACATAGTTACTACATAATTGTTTTATTATTATTTATTT
The DNA here is from genome assembly GCF_014805685.1 of Silurus meridionalis. Lineage (NCBI taxonomy): Eukaryota > Metazoa > Chordata > Actinopteri > Siluriformes > Siluridae > Silurus > Silurus meridionalis. Next base: position 5,067,301 of record NC_060900.1, on the reverse strand, counting down.
ATTAGAATGTATTTTAATTAGTAATAGTATTATTTATTTATATAAAAACAGACCCTAGCAATATGATGCTGTGCATATTTCAAGTTACAATCTTGTATACTATAATATGTTTTAAAAAACAACAACAACAACAACAACAAAAAGCGCTGTTCTTCACGCCTTGATTTAACCCGAAGCGCATTAACATTATTAGACTCGTGATTTGCCTGCGCTTTTTAATAACGCCCTCTGATTGGCACGCATGAAGATGCCTATAAGTGCATATAAATTTGGTTCCTCCCTCTGTATTTTCCCCCCCTCCCTCCTTGACTCTCAGAGGGTCGGAACCTCCAATATTTTTACGAAAAGGGTCGTGGAGAGACGAGCGCATAAAAAGTCAGGTTGTGGTGATGCTGCAGCTCCGGTCAACTGGCACGCTGGCACAGAGGCTGGCACAGAGGACGCATGAACCCATGGTGCATGAGGTAACTTTTACAAATGTTTCAGATAGGCACCGCGTGCATCCTTTTTCCCCTAGCTTGTAAATTAGTCTGATCGTTATTTTATTTTATTTTTGATTTCTATTTTCCATATTGGTTGATCTGATTAACTAAAAAAAAAAAAAAAAAAAATCAAAAGGAAAGAAGAGCAATAAATAGTTTAGACATAGACACTCCGGACCTGATGATGGATGTCTGTTTTTTCAACGGAAAATCTCTCAGAATAGAGAACAACCTAACTCAGTGAAGCTGCTTAGTTCAGACATTCTGCATTTAAAAAAAAACCCGTCACAAGATCACTCAAAGCCATGCCTCGTCCAGGCAAGAACTCCTACAGTGACCAGAAACCTCCTTACTCGTACATCTCTTTGACCGCAATGGCCATACAGAATTCTTCGGAGAAGATGCTCCCCCTGAGCGACATCTACAAATTCATTATGGACCGCTTCCCATACTACCGAGAGAACACGCAGCGCTGGCAGAACTCGCTCCGTCACAACCTCTCCTTTAACGACTGCTTCATCAAGATCCCACGCCGCCCCGACCAGCCTGGCAAGGGCAGTTTCTGGGCACTGCACCCGGACTGTGGTGACATGTTTGAGAACGGCAGCTTTCTGCGTCGCCGCAAGCGATTCAAGGTCCTCCGTATGGAGCATGCCGCCTGCAAGAGTGCACCCATCCTTCACCCATACCACCCTCATGCCCAGCATAATCACACACATCATGCGCACCCGCACGCGAACAAGCTCAGTATGGGGCACCCTGACTACCTGGGCAGCGTCGGGCGATTGTCTCACTTCCAGAGCTACGCATTGGGGGGTGGCCAGAGTGGAGGCTTCAAACACCCGTTTGCAATTGAGAGCCTAATCGGCAGAGACTACAAGGGGGTGATGGCGAGTGGGCTGCCCATTGCCTCTGTCATGCATCACCTGGGCTACTCTGTGCCCAGCATGGTCAACTCTGTGTGGCCGCATGTAGGTGTGCTCTCCGAATCAACCCCTATCTCATCCGAGTACCCTCCTTTTGGGGTGGCAGTCAAAGGGCTGTACCACCACACAGGAAGCTCTAACATGCCTGCTGTGCCTGTTCCCATTAAGCCCACACCGACACTGGGTGCTGTGCCGTCTTTGACAGGCCTGGCACCAGGGACGGTTCAGCTTTGCAGCCGGCTAGACAGAGAAGCCACAGATCTGATGGAGGACAAAACCGGAGCTCTTCATCCGTCTCTGCTGCAGTCGTGAAGAGACAGACACAGTAAGAGTCAGGATGCGAGGGTACGTACTGCCGCATGCATTGGACAATATTCCATACCAGTAACCACAAGAGACTCATAACGGTCAAATGGATTTTTACATTTTCTTTCTTTCTTTCTTTCTTTCTTTCTTTTTTTATTGTGAACTTAGATGCTTTTAGGTACTGTATTATGTTTAATTTTTTCTCTCCTGTATAAAATGCATACAATTTCATTTGCGTATTGCACTTCTCTTGCAAAAAAAACTTAGGTAGGCTGTTTGCAGCTGTAGACTCTTTATGTGTAGTAACAATCATGCTCATAAAACAGGACAAAACTTTGTCAGGGTTTACTGAGAATTTTTTATATATAATTTATAAATAGAAGAAGCCTGATTTTAGGCTGTCCATTTTGACTCTGTGTTTCCTTCGACCCCCTGTTGAGTGTAAAAAAAAAAAAAAAAGTCTTTTGTATTCTGTAAATTTGTGCTACAAAATTGTATAAAGTAAAATCAATTTAACACATATTGAATAATATTTGTACACATTATAGCATGCCTGGCATGCATGATTGCCTTTGTAAAGACTCTCTTCTGGAATGCACTGTGTTGGGAAGAAATGCTGTCATTTAAAATGAACCCAAAGTCAAAATGTGAATTTGCTGATTAAAACAAAAGAAAGATGTTCAAAATATCCTATGTACAGAGATGTTCACTGTTATGATGTACTTACAAAACATGTGTGGATGATTTTTAATGAGGTAGAGGAAATATGGGTTTCTTCCTACAAACAGCCTTAATTCCACAGCTAAACTGAAATGCCATTATATATGGGGAATGGTATATTTGTATATTTAATGAATTATTGTGGTGAAACTGGAATAGATAAGGAACTCAAATAAGAGGCTTTGAGGATATCATTATTCTTCTGAAATATTTATAATTACACCTTTTTTTCTAAAATAAATATAATTTGATTTAATCTTGACTCTTTTCCATTTTTTCCTGCATGCACTCCACAATCTCAGTTCACTTACTCTTCATTTTGGTGTACTGAAAACATACGCTCTCAAATCAGAAAACAAAGCAGAATGAATATCCTAGAATTGCTGTGCATGTTTTATTTATTTATTTATTTTGTTTAATTAAAGAGATGGATTTTTGTATCATTGAATGAAAAGTAAAATAATTCCTTCCTGGAGATTTCAAAGGAAAATCTCAAGTCTGTCTTTTGTTTTAATATGTTGTATAGTTCTTTATGCACATATTAATATTTCATTTCATTTTATATAACAACCAAAATAATTAGTAGTGTTCAGATCGGCTCTGCTTAAAACCTGTTGCTTTTAATTTAATTAAAATATTCTTTTGTTTTTGTTCTTATAAAGAAATTGCTTAATTGTCCAACAAGCTTAAACATTAAATATGATCTCTTTCTCGTCACCAGTACTTAACAGAATAGTCCGAGTGATTTGTATTAGCAGGTTCTTACCTCCAATGCAAGTGAGGCAGAATCCCAATCAAGAGAAGAGATTCGGAGCTGACGGTGACAGAAATGCGGCAAGATTTCGCGTTTTTCCAATTAGACTACAAACAAGTGCAAGGCACTAATGGAACGTCATTGCACAAATATGAAGCATAAACAAGGTATTCATATCAACTAGCGCTATAAACATTTAACAGTGGCTTCATACCATGATTCATCCTTTTCTGTTGATCCTTTCGATGAGATTTAATTTATCTTAAACCTAAAACAGCCCAGTACCATGATTTCCCTACACAAAAACTTCTTCAATGACTGTATATCAGTCACAAAAGACACTACAATGGAGTAGGCCTACTTCGAATAATGCTAATAAAAACACAAAACCTAGCCTGCTAATATCAACTGGGTTTATTATGAAAATCCAGCCTAAGGATTTACTTCATTCTATTATTACAAGGACATACAGTGTATTTCTTTCTATTTACCGAGCTAATCTTGAGCTGGGTGTTCTAACTTTCAGACTAGCATGTTTTATTTTCAAGCTAATGACCAGCTAGTGAGCTTCCCTGTGTTTTGCCTACAGTGTAGCACTAACTCGATTGAATACAGTTCAGTTTCAAGTGTTTCATTCTTGCACATTTGTAAATGATGATTGCAGACAGGACTCATTTCATAAAAATGGAAATGAAAACACTGCACAATTAACCGGGGTTTCACTTGTAAAGGGTTGATAGGATTGGATTTAATGTGCTCTTTTGAAACTGTTCAAATGGACCAGGTGTAACTGGTAACTAATCTGGAGAACTTATGGACTTTATTCGATAAAAGAGCTCACTCAAATGTTAATTCAAAACTTAACCTTCACCATTGAGATTTTTTCATATGAACCCCCCAACAATACTACGTATTTGTGCAAAGATTAGTTATAAGCATAAATACACATGAAACTGGCTTGTATTGTAAATACATCAATAAAATCTTCATTGTAGGAGATTTACACAGATATTCACACGTTATCATTTTGTAAAATTCTGGCTAGATTTATGTTTAGGAAAAACAGTATTCATCAGCAGCACTTAGCCAAGGTAATACATACAGCAGTTAAAGAGACAACTTGCTTTTAAGATCACAAGACTACTTGTGTGTGTATGGAAAAGAGTTTTGTGTGTGTGTGTGTGTGTGTGTGTGTGTGTGTGTGTGTGTGTGCATGCCCACTAGCTAGTTTGATGACTGCTGGTAAGGACTCAGGACCACAAGGTTGAGCACCTCTATGACTTCAAAAGCCGCTGTTGGATAAAGTCGTTTTGTTTCCTTCGTCTTGACATAATTTTAGCTTTGAAGTTCACAAGCTGGTCCTCTTCAGTGCACAAAAGCTGCCAGTCTGGAAGGCATTGAGAGTGTGACTGTTTAGCATGGCAAAGGTGCTCTTGTACACCTACACGCACACCCTCATACACACACACACACACACACACACACACACGCTCACACCAGTAGTGTATCGAACCTGTCCGCTGAACAAATAATTTAGATGCACAAGTGGCCGAGTGAGGTGAAAACTACACCCACACTGTACAGTTTAGTCAGTAGTGAGGATTGAGAATATCTATCTATCTATCTATCTATCTATCTATCTATCTATCTATCTATCTATCTATCTATCTATCTATCTATCTATCTATCTATCTATCTATCTATCTATCCTCAGCATGTTCAAACTTGATATCCACCTGAACCACTGTATAATAAAATCTATATATATTATATATAATTAAATACCTAATGTATGTAGCAGAACAAACATCTTTTTCTTTTTTTTCTTTTTTTTTCTTTATTTTTTTACCATGGAACATTTGGTCAAGTCGCCAATGTATTATGACTCGTCTGTGTCGATGATCAGCCCAAGAAACATTTCTCCATTCCCTGTTTTTGCATATCAAATCTTTTTAATATTAATGATGTAAAAACAGCGATGAACGGATATAAGGTCATGGTGAAGTTGGTTCTCTGACGACTGTCGTCAGGATGAATTGGATATGAGATATTATTTTTAATTACGCCGACTTCGAAGGGGTGGAGGTGACACAATCGACGCGCTTGCCTTAATGATCAGAAAGACCCTTCATTCGTAATGAGCAGCTTAATTCATTAGGTTTCTCGTCGTCTCTAACAGCGCAGCAACTTAGTACAGCATTATATTCCGGCAGCCAGGCAGTAAATTTGGTGCAGATTGGTTAATATTGCGACAGATATTATCTTAATTGCTTAAAACACATAATTGCACTGATAGATTCATTGTTTAATTCGACTGCTTTCAGAAATTAGATTTGCGCCCAGGGTTAAAGCTGTGATCGGAGATCCGGATGTAGTGATGTGGTACGGCCCGGAACCGTAAACCAATACTTAGCTCATTTTTGTATTGCAGTGAGCTTAATAATATTAACACACTTTGTAGAGAAAACCAGTGAAAAACAACTGATGAAAGTCCTTGCTGTTGTGCAATTCAACTGTTCTAATCAATATGTTCGAATGTAGTATATAATTAAGCTTTTATATTCTTGAGAAAAATTTTTAATATGAACTGAACATTCTAGAGCATGAGGAGAGTGGATTTTTTTTTTTTTCACTTTATTTCACTAATTTGTTAAACCATTGCTTTGGAAAATATATGGTCTTACATTACAATGGAGCTGTAATTTTTATAGTATTACCACATGATATGGGGAGAGAACTCTTTGTTGTCCAAACCAGGATCGCTGAACATAGTGTGGGATTGAAATATTGCACTGTTAAAATAAGCATTTATTAAAGATTCCTGACAAATTGCACATGAAAAACATCTTGCCTTCTCTTGTCTGCAGAATCCTCTGAATCCTCTGAATTGACATATTTATGGGTGTGTATATGCATATGTGTAAGTCTGGTCACATTCCAGTTCATTGTCAGACTCTGATGAATCTGTGCCTACTTAATCCTCAGATGACTGTTTTTGGCTGACCGGAGTGGAACTCAATGTGGTATTCTCTACTTGTAGCCCATCTGCATTCATGGTTCAGCATATTGAGCATTTTGAGATGCTTTTCTGATCCCCACAGTAGTAAAAAGTGGTTATTTAAATTAGCAAATCTTTCCATTTAGCTCAAGCCATTTTTTTTTTTACCTTTCTCAGCAACTATTACTGGTGTAGGGTGAGGAGGCCTGGGTTTCAGAAGGTCACTTTTCAGTTCACTCAAGATCTTCCACTACAACCTATGTAAACCATATGTTCATGGTGAAAGTACCATTGGGTTATTCATGTACAACAACTAGTACATTTACTGCCAGCAGCTGGTAGATCTCAGCAAAGGCCCTTGGAAATCTCCTCTCATTGGTAAGCTTCATTCCTGGCCTTGTCTTTTCTGCCTGCTCACTTTAACACTGGCTGAGGCAGCACCAAGTAAAAGCTCATCCAGCCTGCATTATCTCTAGGTGACCAAAGGCCACCTGGACAGCTGATGAGATTACAATAATACTTGCTCTTTGCACTCTTGCCTAATGAAATCGTCTGAATTCTGTGCACCAAACAACTTCTACTCGAATGCCATTAATTACAGTTGATTATTAAAAATCAGGCTACGTCTTGTGATTGTATTTTATGAATAATTAAATAAAGTAACAAGTCCTGACCAAGGCTCTCTTCAGTGTTTTTGTGTCCTTTTCCTACTTTTAGATTTTTGAGAAATGTTATCATTTCCATGTCTTTATTTTAAGATTGCCTGTAATTGAACTTTGAATGAAAACCACCACATCTACTCTGGATATTTTGGTCATAGTCATTTTATTGATATATGTGTTTGCATACATTTGTTCCGTGATCATCTTCCACGGATGCTGGTACTGAGCGTTTGAAGGTGCACACACGACTCATTTTGTGATAATTGCCTATTTGACAGCGGTTAACAGAAAGGTCCCTTGCAGCTTCCTCTGCACATTCATCTCTCCATTAGAGCAAGCACTTGGGGTTTTATTGCACTAATTAAGACAGTCTTTATTCTTGCTCAGTGCTGCCCTCAAACAAACGTGTGCTGCCTCCTGTGGTGTGTGTGTGTGCATAAGTGTTTGTGTGTATGGGTGTGTGTGTGTGTGTGTGTGTATATATATATATATATATATATATATATATATATATACACATATATACATATGTGGGTTGATATGAGTGTGAGATGAGAGACACTGTTGATATCCTATATCCCATATTTTATATATCTGTTAATTATGATTGTCTTTCATTAAACAGTGTAGTTCCAGACTCCTCGTTTATTTACTATTAGACTCAATGACTTATAATGATGCCATTTATAAGCAAAGAAAGCTCATGCTTGCCCTCTTGTGTCAACCCCTCTGATGTAAAATTTAGTCTAGCTGCAGCAATACAAGATATTGTCTCAAAATTATTTGTTAAATAAATTGAATTTTGCTGATTCGGAACATATCTTTCATAGCAAACAATAAATAATTTGTAATTATCTTCATACATTTTTGGTTATCCATTTTTGCATGCTTTTTCTATCTACATAAGACACGTCATAATACTAAAAATGTTTTAATGGTCTTCATAACATACAAAATACACATTATTTTCAATGTACACAAACAATCAAATCTGTCATAATCACATACGCATAAACAGTATAATGTGCATAGTCTCTTCAAACACATTGTGACATCATAATATTTCTTCAAAGCTTTGCATATGTACATAAACATTCTAGTTTTGAATGGTTTTCTTTGTTTTACTTAAATGATTACATGATATGCACACGTTTTCATTTTGATACTTCGCAATAAATACTGTATGACGCTTTACAAATAAATACGTTAGACATCAGTACAAAAACGCAACATACTTGACACAACAAGAAAAACAAAGTCAATGAAACTAATAATGATATTAATTATGATTAAAGGTCCTAGGATTATGTACCAGATTAATGTTGCCGTATGTGAAAATTTGCCATTAAAAAAAATACGGTAATCCCCCGCTTTACCATGATGCAAGTCTCGGTTTATCGCGGAATTGCATTGCACTTTCCCGGTCTCTTGCTGCTAGCACGATAGACCAAAAAAACTTATAGGGAATTGTTTTAATGGAGTTTTATGTTGAAATAATACATTTTATTAATAAAAAAGCATTTTAGAGGTTTTGGTTTGGTTTTTTTAGTTTATAGCGGGCGGTTTTGGAACGTAACCACCGCGATAAACGGGGGATTACTGTATACTGTATATGCTATCCTTATCTGTCTTACTTGTAATATATTGCGAGCAAAATTTGCTGTATGGAAGAGTACATGCTTAAATATTGGAGGTTAATCATTCATTCATTTATTCATTCGTTCATTCATTTAGACATTTACAGGTAGTTGTCGACCTATGCAACTTACGATCACAATCGCTAGCCGCGGCGTACGACAATGTGTACCAGCTTCCGGCATAATTTCACAGTACTGTACATATAGCCTACTCTACTCTACTTACGACCGGTCTGTCGGTCCCAATCGTGGTTGTAAGTCAACGACTACCTGTATTTAGTTTCAGTAAGCACTTTTACCTGGTCAAGGCCACATGCTGATGAAACACTGGACACATGGTGGAAAAACACTATGGATATGGTTTTTTAACCCAATTATAGAATTTGATTGCACACACGCGAGAATATGTTTTTTTAACCCAATCTCAGTATCAGTTTGGGACCAAGAAACTGTGAGGCAGCAATACTAACTCTTGTTTGGTATTTTTTTAAAAACATGGCATTCTACTCTTAGGTCAAAATGATCCAATTATCAAATATCATTGTCATTTACATAGTGATGGAAAGATTTTTAGTAATGCTACTAGAGTGCTAGAAGCTCAGCAAGTGGCTTGACAATAACCCCAAGGACTGAAGCCCTTCTCAGACCAGAGGTCTTCTCCAGCACCTTGACCCTGACTGCAAAGTTCCTCATCCCTTTCTCTTCTCCTTCTGGTTCTGTAAAGAAGAAGTCCTCGTTGAACACGGGGTTGCGGCAATTCCTGATGATAGCGCTGTGCTGCCGCTGCAGCTTTCCTGGACTTAAACTCAAAGTCAGACCACAGTTCAGTGGTCGGAGGTCACCTGGTTCACGCAGGTCCTCCACGGAGATTATACGAATTCGAATGGTGGATAGATCCCCATCCATGCTGGCATGAGAGGCCGAGAGACGAATGCATCCCCTGCGTGGGAGGAGTAGGATATGCTCGCTATGGAGGCATTCCTGACAATGTAACATGTCCAAGGTGAATTGAAGAGGTGGAGCTAAGGTTGAAGAAGCAGGCTGAGCAAAATAGCTGTCTCTTGTGAATTTGATTGTGTTTTTGGAGTGCAGTAAATCATCTTTATGAAAAGATTCTTTCGAAGATAAACGTGTCTCATGTTTGCTCCTGATCGGGAGTGGTGAGTTGTGAGGGGAGGAGTCAGCAGAAGAACTGGTGTCACTCTCCATGCTGCCCACTTTAAGCAGCGTTATAGAAGGCAGATTTGGCCTGTGGGCCACCCTCTCAAGTGTGTAGCTGGACTGTGCAGAGTGAAACAATGATTCCTTGCGCCGAGTGTTTGGACTCTCAAAAAAACCAGACTCGTAATTTTTAAGTGAAAACGGAATTGGCTTTATTTGGCCTCTCGTCACCACCCTGGTGTTGTTGTTTTTATCTGTCTTCAACACTGTAGTGCTTGTGCCAGAATTTGTTTGAAAAACTGGTTGGGTTTTTTTGCAGTTAGCATCAGTTTCACTAAGACAGTGTGAAACGATGCCCTCAACTGCAACTAGAGAGCACCTGCTCAGCCTGGGTGGCAAGAAGAAGTCGGGAATTTTATCTGGTGTCAGGACATTGCTGTGGAGCTTGTTGAGAAGGTTCGCCTTGGCTGAGATCTCATCTTTGTTTTTACCCACAAGTTGGCTTATCTCCAATGGAAGGCACTCGGCACGCTCTTGGACTTTTCGAAGTATCCACATCCTGTCTACCTACAAAAGAAACAAACAAATTAATGAGATTATAGGAACCAATGAAGTCCATGGAAAGTGAAACATGAAAAAAATCATGCCACATGAACTTAAACATTTAGAATGAACTGGATGACAAAAAAACATAGTAGAAATTGACTGCTTTTGGAACACCACATGCTTATATAATATACAGTACTTTACAGTTATTATCCAATATGTTCTTACACAATTTACATAAGTCATACAATTTAAAAAGAAGCCAAGGTTTAAAGGTAAAGTTAAATACTATTCTATCACCTTGCCAGTGTTCATTCAAAGCAACTGTAAATTTGTACAAATATACAAAAATCTGTTAGCAAAATGTAAACTTTTGCTCTTACCGCTTTAAAGGAGCCAAGTGAATACATTTCTAACCAAGTGTATTTTATCTTCGCTGGTATACACTGAGGGTTACTGTGTGAAGTATTTATATTCTGGGAACCCTGAACACTCCTTTGTTAACTCCATCACAGCCAATCATAATAAAATCTCCCACCCCAAACCCTGCCTCCGCTGTCAACCTTTTTTTGATCTACCTCCATGAAGAACTGACCACAGATCAGTATTCTTTTATTATCTGGCCAAACTAAGTGATTATTCAAAAAATGCAATCTGATCTCAGATCCCACAGACATCTGAGTGACATCAAACGTGGTTTAAACGTCTGACTCTCCTTGTTAAAGGCCAACACTGACCTCATTCTTGACCTTCAAAGAGCTTATAGATCTAGTATAAGCACCACCTGTTGAGATTGAACCCTGAGCTGTAGGGTTTAAAGCTAATCTTGGACAAGTCAAATAGGAAGGTTCTAGCATTTTCTTTGTGTAGGTGAGCTGTATTTGAAGTGCAACTTTGCAATTTTGGTTTGTTCAGACCATTTAGGAGATGGAGGTGAGCAGATTTTTTTACATTTATATGTAATTGATTGATTCTTCCTAATACTTTATGTCTATTTAAATAGGTGATTACCAATTATTATTCTTTAATGACTACCGATGTGGTTGATTACAATTTATTTTATAGTCATTTGTATAGTCCGTATATTCATGGGAAACTGTGGTCTTATTGGCATTTTGGTGTCTAAAGAAAAAACCACAACAATATGTAGCACCAACATTCATTCAATCAGGACACATGGTGTCTTTATTCACCTGCCAGTTACAATGTTCATAAATTTACAATTTTCTCTATGTTGCACTGTTTATAGTCTAGCTGTGATTCAAAACAACTTGCTTCAGATCACTTCTACCAAGACTGCTAAGAAGAAAGGGGCTAGGGTACTTAGCCACAGAATAATGTGTATCTTTTATAATGCTTCTGCAGGGTAGTTGTCCAGGGCAGGTTTTAATTCCTGCTGAAATAACTATCTAAGTTCTAGCATGGTTGTAGATACCTTGAGAGAAACCACTGTTTAGTATGGGAAGCCCAATCTCCTTTGCCTGACATTGAAAACTATTGTAACAGTTGTAGGTGGTTTACAAAATATAGTCTGTAAAAAAACCTCAAATAGGTTACAACATAAAATCTTTTTTGTAAACAAATTCTAGTTTCTATTTCATTTGCTTGCCAGATTATTTGATAACAGGATTTCAGAGTTAAATCAAGAAAGAGATAATTAGTCAATCAACCAATCTATCTATCTATCTATCTATCTATCTATCTATCTATCTATCTATCTATCTATCTATCTATCTATCTATCTATCTATCTATCTATCTATCTATCTATCTATCTATCTATACCTAATTTATAATTAATTAATAAAAAGCCCAGACTAATTAACAATGACAGGAAGGCTATAGTAACTCTTTACAACCATGGTGAGTAGAAAAGCTTCTCAAAAACCTGCTGAAAAGAAAAAAAATCCTACATTTACATTTATGGCATTTGGCAGTGGTCTTATCCAGAGGGACTTATATTTATCTCAGTTATACAGCTGAGCAATTGAGAGTTAAGGGTCTTGCTCAAGGACCCAGCAGGGGCAGCTTTGTGGTGCTGGGATAAGAACCCATAACCTTCCGATAAGAATTACATCTTATCCACTGAGCATCCGCTTCCCCTCATAAAACCTTATCAACTGTTTTATATGAATTGAATCTGTAATGGTCCCTGTGGGTCTCTACTGGTGTTAACATGGACTCCATTAGGACATTATCCAAAATGTTTCAACTATCTTTTTTTTGGTTTGATATTAAATATTTAACACACTATGTAATGAACATCATTTGGTAATGGGTTTAATGGGTAGCATGGTAGTTTGTAGTGGAAACCATTGGAATTGCTGAGATGGTTTCTGTATAATATAACAGCTGGACAGTTCCACTATTCACGACTAGAGGACAATATTACACCAGTTTTCATATTTAGATCCACGCGTCCAACATCCTGCTCCTGAACTGTTTTTCAATTGGACGGTTTTATTTTTAACCAATCATATTGCAGGACGCCCCTCGATTTTAGCCAGTCAGGATCCAGGAGGCGTTGTTTATCTAAATACGGATGGGAAAGAATGAGTGGAACCGGTGGGCATGTCCAGCGGAATAGAGATATGGACAGAACTGAGCGACAGCCATTTATTTTTTGACAGTCGTGTTTTAGACACCTGGGTGAGTATATAACACATTATTACAATGCAATCTGAATCTAGGACATGTTTATGTCACATCACATCACATACACTGCTATTAAAAAGGGTTATAATCTGATTAACGGTAACTACAGTAATACTTATGATCTAAGAGGAACTAAGATATGATCTGAATAATCTGCAAATTTAACAGGAACAGTTGCTCAACTACACTGTGCTTTAATGTGATTAAAGTGCATAAACTGAAAAATAGCTCACATTGTGCATTACAGTGAATAGAAACCCAGTGGCACTCTTAGGTTCCTTGCCCATCATCTGCTAAGCTGTATAAAGTTCTTGACAAATTAATAAATGTCAAATTAGTGGGGTTGTGAGTCTCGAGAAAGACTCTGAAAGGCAGTGTTGGGGGTTCGAAACCCATTGGCACTGTAGGTTTCCTTGACCATCATCTGCTCAGCTCAGTCAACTTAAACTGTATTCAAGTTATTGTATATCAAGTACATTAGAGGGGTTATAAACCTTGAGAGATGCTGGGAAATATGCTGAAAGGCAGCGTTGGAGGTTCAAATCTCAGTGCCACTGTTGGATCTCTTGATCATCATCTGCTGAGCTCAATAGGATTAAATTTTTTGCCAAATGAATACGTTAGTTAGAAAGGTTGTAATCCTAAGGAAAGGCTGAGATCAAAACCCAGTGGCACTGTTTGGATCCTTAACCATTGTTTGTTTTCGACAAACAAATAAATGTAAAACTAGAGGGGATGTGAACCTTGAGAAAGATTTAAAAAAAAAAAAAAAACACTGGAAGGAAGTGTTGGAAGTTCGAAACCCATCGGCAATGATTGGTTCCTTGAACATCATCTGCTTATCTCAATAGAATGAAAGTTCTTGCCAGATTAATACATGTAAATTAGAGGGGCTGTGATCCTTGAGTGAGGCTGGGAAAGACAGAATGTTTATGATTGTCTATGGTTCTAAACTGCTGATTATTCACCAGTCCTGCCCGCTGTTTATTCTCTTTGTTTATATCAAGAAACCAGGAATCACAATGTAAAGACTGGGAAAGTGGACAAACCGCTGAACTGGGAACTTCTTCTATGTTATATAAATGCAACGTTTTATTTCAGATCAGATTTTTAAGCATTTGATTTTTAATAATCAGTATCCACAAGAAAGACAAAAATATTTGTACATGGAACAGTTGTGATCTGATTGTTGCAGGAAAATGGTGATCTGTGATTGGTCATTAGGCACAGTGTTGGTCTGTGGTTAGTCTTTGAGGACCAGAATGAGCTGTGGCCATTAAAAACCAGGGTATTTGTGATTAGGCATTAGGAAGAAAGTTGGTCTGTAATTGGTAAGCAATGAAAAAGCAATGGTGTTCTGTGATTGGTTGTTTGAAAAACGATGACCTGTGGTTGGCCATTTGGGATAAATGTTAATAAGTGAAGGGTCTGAGAAAACTATAATGCTCAAGTTTGTAATCCAGCATTCCAGTGTAGATTTATTCATTGCTAGAGACTCAAAGCACTTTTGTAGTTCGCTCTGGAAAAGGGCGTCTGCTAAATGCCATAAATGTAAATGTAAATAAATTAAAGAGTCGTATAGACTGCTAATATGTGCAAAAAGTCACAAAAACTGTCAGTAGGCTTTTTCAAAATGTCATTGCTGAAGAGGTCTATAAAGCCTACAAATCTAAGGACAAAAGCACAAAGTTGGTAACAATGGCTACTTCATGAGAGCCAGCTAACCAAAAGCTGAGAATATACAATTTGTGGGTGACAATTGTCCTAGTTTTACTTGTCAGACAACGCATAGATATTCATGTGTTTGTCCACATGCAGCAGCCTGTGTATCACAATATGAGCTCTGTGGATCAGCAGCACTAATGCCAGATTTATGTTAGTGCAGCAGATCTTCTCCTACACCCGTACTGTGGGAGGAAACACACTCAAACAACTCCTTGTTCAGATTCCCCAGAGACACTGAGAAATTAACCCTCTCACTTCCACCGAGGGCTTCACTTCCCCCTTTAACTTTCTCCTTAATAGGAGATCATACTTTTGGTTCATACTTTCAAATAGTGCCATCCTAATATACCCCAAATGTACAGACTATTTGGCAGGTTTACAGACTTTAGGTTTCATCTCCCAAACTGTGGGTTTGTACTGGAAAGCTGTAAGTTTTTTTCAAATAATTATTTACTTCCACTTCAGTGTGAAAATTAGAAATGACCATGCTTGTTTGGAAACGTTTGTTTTGAAGTGATATCGCCAAGCATTGGTGCAAGTATATTGAACTAGATTTATATGGACTTTCTGAAAATGTAAATGTGACAATTTCCCAAAGTTTCACCAAAACCCACAATCAATGACAAACATTTTGGATCTGGACACAACTGAAGCATATAATTGGAATGTATTGGCTTTAGCCTTCAAACTTTATTCAAAGCTGAAAAATCTGCATACATATTGTTTTATGGAAAAAAATTTCCATACACATATTTGTACATTTTGACCAAAAAATATCTTTGAGATTTGAGTTTGGAAATTGTTGGAATACATGCAGATTTACAAAAACGTAATAATAATAATATGTATTTAATTGAGGTACAGTCTTTCAGATTTATTATATTACATGTTATTTATGACTGTGTAATGAGATGAATTGTCATTTTCAGGTAGAAGAAGATAAAAGACTGGATACGAAGCCGTTCTTTTTTAAAGACAATTAAAGTTTCCCGAAGTTCTGTTCCCATCAACGAATCATGAATGACCTTTTATCGTGGGAGGTGCTACACAACGAAAGAGGTGCGATACAATTTGCAAGAAATGGTAGCTTGTGATTACAAGACGAACCCCTTGTGGACACTGGAGGCTATTTTTGGTGATAGCAGAAGCTAAGACGACATAGCTGAAGAAGAGGGCACAGTTACACACCTCTATCCTTAGCCATTACTCTTATTTTAGACTGAACATGGCATGGATGGTCCAACTCCCTGGACTGCCTTAGATCTGTTGCTCTTTTTTTTACTTTTTTAAAGAAGAACCAGAAGGATTTTTGAACAAGTTTTTGCAGAAATGGGTCCGTTTGTGTCTCCTTTTGACAACTTGCTGTGCATGTTGCTGGGCATCTCGTTCACTGTGTGGTTCACTCTGTTGCTGGTGTTCATTGTTGTGCCGGCGATATTCGGCCTGTCCTTTGGCATCCGGCGTCTATACATGAATGCACTGCTCAAGGTGTTCGAGGTAAGTGTTGAGAGCTCCCAGGAAAATGGGTAGTTATGTTTTTGATAAGGGAATGAATGATGGGAAAACTACCACAGGTTAGTGATTAATGAGGAACAGTGGGGAGTTGTGGTAGGGGTTTTTGGAGGTTATCAACCAACATTTTTTGTTAGAATTATGAAATTCGTTTATTTCATATGCAGATGAAACCGAAATGGAATCCGGTTTGGTATATTCTATATCTAGAGAATGAAAGTCTTTAAATGTTGTCCTTATTAGTTGGAATTTACATCATTGCTCATCATGAAATTTTCTAGAGATCATTTGGAGAACACCTGATAGTCACCTACTGACTACTGAAATGTATCAGCAGATTCTCGTATATTTGGAGAGACACAGTGGTTCCAGCCACTCCGCTTGTTTGTTTTATGCATCTGTTGGGTTTTTTTCTGGTGTGCTAATTTTCTGAGACATATAAAAACCATTGCTATAACCATTTTAGAACTGCTGCTGATTTAGGACATAGAGGAATGCAGGATTTGATGCCCTAGAGTAGGACTCTGATTTACAGTATGAGTAATACCATCCTGAACACTTATTATCCACAGCCACTGCTCAGGATTAAGCATCACCAGCTACAAATGATATGGCAAATGCTTTTCTGTTGCGTCATTCCAAAACCTTTAACAGACAGTCCGTACCCACAAATGTTCTCAGACAAGCAATTGCATTTTTCCATCCCTGAGGAATTACAAAACAGTACATCCTGTTGCTTAAGAAATCATTATGAATATGTAATTCGGAGACATTGTAGTGTTAGTTCACTTCTATAGTTGTTAAAGTCATGGAAGTGTAAAAATGAAGGAGTAAAATGCATGTCTTGGTTGATTTGTATATAGTAATTTCATTTGCTGTAATAATTTTAATTTGTTTATAATTTGCTGAACAATAATTTGTCATTGAGAGATGCTACCTGCTAAATAGGGACTAGTTGGTTGGTTGGCATTAGAGTTATTAGCCTATAATAAGTTCTAAAAAGTTCTAAAAGTTATCTCCATTTGCATAGACAGATGGTGAGATGTAAAAAAGAAGTAGAAAAAAACCCCAGAAAGATGGAATGGGTAGAACAGGAATAGGACAAGAGGGGCCTCTCTTCTAATGCTACTGATCATTTTAACAGGCTTGGGATTTCTCGTTCTCTCTCCCTCCCTCACACACACACACACACACACACACACACACACACACACACACACACACCCACACCCCTTTCGACACCCACTTTTTCCAGTCTCTTGCGCAAGCACCCGTGTCCTTACACAAATGCTTATGCAAGTCTCTTCTGCCTGTCTCGTCTGGAACAGAGGAACATCAGACCAAGGTTTGTTCCAAACAAAAGGGTTCACTTTGAACAGAGGAAAAAACAAAAAAAGGAAGGAAAGCAACACTTTTGTAGCATGATTCATTCTTTTTCCTGCTCTGCATAGCACATGCTTCAGTGACCAGTTATTAGAATGGCTGCCTCCTTGAACACAGCGTTTAGAATTTCACTTCTCGAATACAGCACTCTAAAGAGATCATCTCACACTGTTTGTCCTCCTGTCAAATCATACCATGATACATGGAGCAACATATGTGTGTGTATATATATATATATATATATATATATATATATATATATATATATATATATATATATACACACACACACAAACCCCCACACACACATAGATACACATGCCAATCAGCCATAACCTTTAAACACTTGCCTAATATTGTGTTGGTCCTCCTTGTGCCACCAAACCAGCTTTGGCCTGTCGAGGTATAGACTCCACAAGTCCTCTGAAGGTGCTCTGGTGTATCTGCGACCAAGTCGTAAGCAAGCAGATCCTTTAAGTCTTGTACGTTTGTGAGGTGGGGCCTCCGCAGATCGGACTGTTGTTTGTCCAGCACATCCCACAGATGCTCGATTGGATTGAGATTTTGAGGCCAAGTCAACACCATGAGCTGTTTGTCACGTTCCTCAGAACATTCTTGAACATTTGTTTGGCAGTGTGGATGAGCAAAGTCGCTTTATCCCATTGAGGCATTAGGGATTACCGTTTCCCATGAAAGGCATGTACTGGGTCTGCAACAATGATAGGTAGGTGCTACGTTTCAGAGTAACATTCAGGACCCCATGGGTTGATACACGTACGTTTTTTGATAACAAACCTATTCTATATTTGTCTTGAATGGCTTATTCAGACCAGAATTTTTAGCACAGCATTACATTTGTATGTAGATTTTTTAGAAAAACATTTTACGTGTACAGATAAAGCATTGTTTGATCCTTGATATGCATTTTTAAACATTGTAAAGGTTTAAAGATTGTCCTATAGCATATAGACTATACTGCCAAAAGTTTGTAAACACCTGGTCATAAGTATGGTATGTGCTTTTTGAGCATCACATTCCACATTCCTATTTGCTCTTATATTTCCCTCCACTATTCTGGGAAGATTTTCCACAAAGATTTGTGCTCATTCAGCCACAAGGGCGTTAGTATAGTCAGGTACTGATGCAGGTGAGGTGAGGAAGCCTGGGGTGCAGTCAACATTCCAGTTCATCTCAAAGGTGCTCAGTAGGGTTGAGGTCAGAGCTCTATAGGAGGAGATCTTTCACTCTTTGTCAGGTTTGGGTCTCCTAGTTCAAATAAATGGAAAATTTCATGCAACTGCATCCCCTTAGGACCCCCTGTACATATCTTTGCCTTCAGCTTTGCAATAACAGTTTGGGAAAGAACCACATGTGGCTGGGACAGTTAGGTGTCTCAGTACTTTTGTTCATATAGTGTATTTAATTCATTAACATAATTTAATCAAATTATTGTTCAATGCAAAACAGGTTTTCATATATAAAAATATTCATTCCTATACATTTTCCACAATCGTATGCGCTGGTACTTTTGCAAACAGCACCAGTTTGATGTGTTTTGTTTTTTTTCTTCCCCCAGTGGGCCACAATGCGGATCGAAAGAGGAGCCAAGGAAAAAAATCACCTTGTGTACAAACCCTATACGAATGGTAAGGGTTTTTTTGTATTCGTTTTTTTACAGTTTGTGTATTTTGTCACGTCTCTAGCTGTGCTCGTCTCCACGCCGCCTGCCCGTAGGTCTGCGTGCTAATCTGCTTGCATGAGTTGTGTTTGTTTTGGTGTTGTCTCTTGACTGGTGTCTGAAGTTTGTACACTTAGATGGATGAGTTGATGTGTACTCACGACTGTGGGCTTAATGCACTGAACACAAATCCATCACGTCTGCAGGGTTTTAGTAGGAATGAAAACAGCTGCTTTTGTATTAGAAACACCAGAATAGGAGGTGAGGTGAATTCGAAGTCTGTAGGTACATTGATATCCTGAGCAATTTACAGTTATCTCAGGAGAGCTTATACTATATAACTATGTAACAGTTGAGGGTTAAGTCTCTTGCTCAAGGGCCAAGCAGTGGCAGCTTAGCAGTGCTGGGATAAGAATTCACGACTTTTCGATCACACTTGTGATTCTTAGCGAACTAGCACTTGCAAGTTTGATTGTTGAACTTTATTTGAGCTAGTTCATAGCCTGATTGTTTAGACATATTTGTTCAGGGTTTGTACAGGTTACATGAGGTGTTTCAAGCAGCCTTTAAGTCTTGATATGACAAAAAGTGCTGAAGAAAGCTGGAAATACTTTATACAGAAGAAAATCTTTTTAAATAGTTATATTATTATATATTTATATTATAATTATAAATGATATTATTTATTAGATTTTTGGCTAAAAACTCATTCCCAAAATTAAAATATTGGGAATATTATAAGTGCATTTTTTGAGTTTATCAATAATTGATTTTGGGGAAATTGAATCATTATCAGGAAGCACTCTGTTATACCCTGTTTTAGAGTCAGGGTGGATCCAAAGTCTATCCCTGGAACCCATTAAGCAAATACACAGGAATACACTAATAATGGGATACTAGTCTATTACAAGGCACCACACACACACACACACACACACACACACACACACACACACACACACACATACACACACTTATTCACGCCAAGGGGTAATTGATATAGCCAAACTATCTAGCATCATGGTATGGTATATACAACAGGGTGTCCCACAAGGCTCTGCTTTAGGCCCCTGTATTGTTTTTATTTGATATCATCCCATGGACATGTAGCTTATAAACATCATGCCAGCTTTTAATTAATGATTTGTTCTTCAGGATTCAGTCAACTTTAATAGCTGATATATGCAAAATGGAAGACTTTGTCTAAGTCAAAACAAGAGATTAAAAGAAGCGTCCTTCTGATGTTTTTTTCTCATTTTGATGAAATATGTTTCTTTTTCAGGCATAATAGCTAAAGAGCCCACTTCTCTGGAGCAGGAGTTTAAAGAAATCCGTCGTGTGGGCAGCAGCCGGGACCTGAATGACTCCTCCTCCTCTTCCTTCTCCTTCTCCTCCTCGCCCACAGGCTCCTCCTCTTCCTCCTCCTCCTCCTCCTCCTTCTCCTCCTCACCCACAGGTTCTTCCCCTTCCACCTCGGAGTTCGCAGTGTCCGACGTCTTCTATTTCTGCCGGCGCGGCATCGAGAGCATCGTGGATGACGAGGTGACGAAACGCTTCACAGCCGAGGAGCTGGAGTCATGGAACCTGCTGACGCGCAGCAACTACAACTTTAGACACATCAGCACGCGTCTCACGGCGCTCTGGGGACTTGGCCTGATCATCCGCTACTGCATCCTGCTACCTCTCAGGTGTGATGCAGGAACAGCACAGTAATAACAACAGCAATAAAAACCACCTCAACTACCACCAACACCAATACCAACATAAAAAACACAAATAATAATTCACAAAAATCCTAAAGAAAGCATTAAGCTTCAGAAAACTGAATATTTGACATCTCACAATGTGGAAAACTGCTAATTGTGAACCAAATTTGAAGCCTTCCTAATAGAAAAGCTGACATATAGATTTAAAAACAATAATTTATAAAATCAATCTTACTAATAAATCTAGAGCTGGAAGTTGTGAGGTCAAAGCCAGGACTGTGACGTGATGTGTCACGTGTTGTCTCAAGTTGTGACAAGTTGTTTTGGTATTCAAACACTGTCATTGCCTTGGGTGGTGTAAGTTTTAGAATACAGCTGCAATTGGCTATTTTCACAAGACCTGCTGTCCCATGACAATATATTAGGTCATGATGTTACACCCTTAGTAAGCATGCTGCGTGTGTTTCAGCAGTGTAGGCTGTGTAGACAGAAGAATCCTGATAAACATAATGATCTGGGACTCCTATAACTCTGTGGAATTAAAGCAAAGGTGGATGCAAGTGCAGAATATATTTGTACTGCACAAACTAATAACACAAACAGTACAAACAAAACACAAAATAACTACAAATATAAATTCAATCATAAAGAAAAGCAATCCCAAACCGAAGTGTGAGCCTGAGTGTAAATCTGAGCCTGACCTGAGCCTGAGCATTAGATTGAGAATGAGCTTGAACCTGAGCCTGAGCGTAAGCATGAGATGAAGCTTGAGTCTTAAGATAATATGTGACCTAGTCATGTAATGGAATTGTAGTCCAGGGCAATAATCCCAAAGATGGTTGAATATTAAATCTTACACGGATCAGGTTGTGTCATTTTTATGAGCGAGAAGCTTCATTCTATCATTTTCATAATCGAAATACAAATCACGAGGAGATTTGTTTCTTCTGCAGACTGTAGCATTTTCACTCGCCCCAGTTGATGAAAGACAAATGTACATTTGGATGTTTTAGACCCATTTTTAGAATCACTATGTAAATGAAAATACATGTTAATATAATATAAAAAACAAGCAGGATTTATGAGTATAAACTCAGTTAATTCAGTATCAGAAAGAAACATGTAGCTGAAGTAAAACCCGCCACCCCTCCTCACACACACATTTCCTTCGATTCCCCCTGGAGCTTTTTGCACTTTGACGAATTTAACTCCGGGCTAATTCTGCCGCTCCTCAGGGCTGCGTGAGGCTTCAGTGAGACTGGAAGCTGCCTGGCCCATGACCTTAACCTACATTCTATTATATGCACTCTATTGGCTGGAGTATCTTTTGGATCCCTTTATATTAAGATACTCCACTTCAGAGTTTTTTTCGCTGGGGTGATTTACTGGTTAGCTCCTCCCCCAATGTTTGATTTGGATTATTTTGAGTTTATTATTACTATTATTAGTATTAGGCCTGCTTTTTTGTGAAAAACGTGCTTAGTTTGTGAGGTCACAAGAAACATTTAGTGGTTTCGGACCTCTCTTGCTTAACAAGCACCTTTATATAGAATAATGTAGTAACCAGTAACTGATACTGTAGCTACAGGACAGAAGTGCTGAGCTATGTACTGTAGCAAGCTAAAGTATAAAAAGCTTGTGCTATATATTTCGTTTGTATGACTTTGACTGCTGTTACAGTATTAAATAACTGAAATTATTATCTATAACCAAGTATGAATTGAGTTCACCATGCTCTCTTCGATCCTCTACTACTGCCTAAACATCCAATATTTCTGGTGCATCCACCAGTCAAAATGTTGGATTAAATGTGGAATTGGATGTTCAAAAAGCACATACAAATCTTATGGTCAGGTGTCTACAAACTTTTATCTTTATAGAGTATTTGGAATACTTAATGCTTATATCTGATTTAATGGATTTTCAGGTTGACGCTCGCCATCACAGGCGTGACCTTGCTGGTCGTCCTCACCACCCTAGTCGGATTTCTGCCCAGTGGGAGGTAAGAATAAAGAATAACAACAAATTTTACAACAAATAGTTTATTAATGACGGATAATAATAATTTAAATAATAATAATAATAATGTTTCTATTCTTGGTAACGATTAAAGTTTCATATGCTCACATCTGTTTGTTAACAATAAGGTGTAATGTGGTTGTGCAGGATGAAGAATTTGCTCAGCGAAAAAGTGCATTTGATGTGTTACCGAGTTTGTGTAAGAGCATTGACTGCAATCATCACTTTTCATCACACGTAAGTTTACACGAGTCTGTTTATAGTATTTAATATACTGTATGTATATATATATATATATATATATATATATATATATATATATATATATATATATATATATATATATATATAATTCTTATAATATATAATTTTTTCATGGCCACTTCTTTAACAGTTATGACATGTTTACTCACTTGTCCAGCTCAGCCTCTAGGTCAAATCTAATTTGATTAGCATGCGTGTTTTTTATTCAAATTGATTGTGTTGCTTGGATGAAATTAGGCTCCAGGCAGCAGCGGATGCTTTTGTTGACTCGGATTCGATTCCAGCCCTCTGATTTATGGATTTTCTTTCATCCTGTCTGTCCTGTTGAAGAAATTGTCAGATAGCTCCCTAGATATTGGCTTAATGGTTCTCTTAATAATATTATCACAACATAAAAAATTCATTCATATCAGTTACTAGCCACATGCTAGTAATACATGCTACATACATTTGGATTAAAAGGTCAAAGAAAAAAGTAAAATGGCTAGTTAAAAAAAAAGCCAGTCACTAGCTGGCTATTGTAAGTGTTAGGGGTTAGGGTTATTTTACTCACTGACACTCTCTTGCATTCTGACTCTGTGGATCCTCTCTGTCACCATCATGCTGGACTTTTTTATGTCTAAAGTTGAAGTGTGACGTTAGACTGCCGTAACGTGTGACTCATAAACACAGATTTCTCACCATCGCTGACCCTGACAGGATACAGAATCAGCAGCAGCTCAGGCACACTATATCCAGTATAATACTGTACATTTGACTAAATCATTTCCTCAATTAACCTTTTTGTTTGTTTACACACTGTAGCTATAATTGAAATCTGGCACATGCTAAAACAGTTCCATAGGAACTGCTGCATAGGGAAGATAAATGAACTGTTTTGAAGCTTGTGCTAGCATGAAAGCTATGAGAGGAATTCTGCTGCGCTGTCTCTGTCAGACACCACCTTCAGACAGATTTTTTTTTTTTAATTAAAGAATACATTGAGAGACGTCTAAGAGCGCCTGTGCAGCCTTCGTATCGTTTACTTGAATCTTGATGTTCTCTGGGACACTTTGTTGGTTTTTTCCCTAATGTCTCTCCTGTTATCTGTAATCTGTTCTTGCTCTCTTTATTTTTAATGGAGATTTTTTAATAGGGACAGGTGCCGAACTCTGTATCTCTATGAAAAATAACTGTTAGTGCAGACTGTTTCTTACTGTGTGTGTGTGTGTGTGTGTGTGTGTGTGTGTGTGTGTGTGTGTGTGTGTGTTTGATTGCGTGTGTCTGTGTGCATCATTTAGTGAGAATAAGCCTAAGAACGGAGGTATCTGCGTAGCAAACCACACGTCACCTATCGATGTCCTCATACTAGCCAGTGACGGATGTTATGCAATGGTGAGTGAGTCTGTGTGTGTGTGTGTGTCTGTGTGTTTTAAAGTCCATACATGCTTGCTTGCAAAAGTTGTGTTAATGGTGCAATTCTCAGATGGAGTAATACAGTAGTCTCTGTGTCATAGGTGGGGCAGATCCATGGAGGTCTGATGGGAGTTATTCAGAGGTCCATGGTGAAGGCTTGTCCACACATCTGGTTTGAACGCTCTGAAGTCAAAGACCGCCATCTCGTGGCAAAAAGGTGATACTGCAGCACAACGGCTGCCTCTATAGTGTACTAGTGCAAACATTGTGTTCACAATGGAACATTCAACATTCTGAACTGCCAAGTGTGTAACACCAAGTGGACTCTTCGACACTGACACATTTTGACAATTACACACTGTGGCAATAAAGCACACTGTGGGCATTGTGGCACTTATGTGCAGATTGAAAGTACTGTACAACCACAGCATCAGTGTTGCAGTACCTCAGTGCTACAGTATATCAATGTTGCAGTACCTTAGAGCTAGAGTACAATCAGTGTTGCAGTACCTCATTGTTGCAGTACCTCAGTGCCATAATACATCAGTGGTACAGTACTGTACCACCGCAGCATCAGAGTTGCAGTACCTCAGTGCTGCAGTATATCAGTGTTGCGGTACGTTAAAGCTACAATACATCAGTGTTGCAGTACTGTACTCACACAGAATCAGTGTTGCGGTACCTCTGTGCTACAGTGCCTCAGTGTTACAGTACCTCAGTGCTAAAGTGCCTCAGTGTTGCTCTACCTCAGTGCTAAAGTGCCTCAGTGTTGCTCTACCTCAGTGCTAAAGTGCCGCAGTGTTGCTCTACCTCAGTGCTACAGTACCTCAGTGTTACAGCACCTAATGGCTACAGTATCTCAGTATTACAGTAACTCAGTCCTACAGTAACTAAAGGGTTAAGTGCTTGTGCATTTCATCAAGCCCAAGTTCACTTCAAAAATGCAGATCTGATTATTTTTTATTTGTACATTGTGTAAACCAAAACAAAACAAATGCCTCTCTGACAAGTTTAAATCCTACATTTATTTACTGTATCTCTTTCTCCTCACAGTGTTTCTTTTAAACTATGTGAAAGAACTGTCACTATGACACTGCTGCTTCAATCGTGGTACCTAAATACCATCTTCTCTATGGTTTAAGGGACGTTCTTAATAGATGTAAATTCTTAGCATTTCATTGCAGGTTGAGCAATCATGTCGAGGACAAGAGCAAACTCCCCATCCTCATCTTTCCTGAAGGTGAGAGTATGAATTTGCAGAATTTGCGGAACTTGCAGAATTAAAAATACATTTTCAGGGACGCCTTTTTATGCGCTTTAATGGAGATATTTGCGGTTTGGATTGACTCATGTGTGTTTGTTGGACTTTGTTGGTAGGTACCTGCATTAACAACACGTCTGTGATGATGTTTAAGAAGGGAAGCTTCGAAATCGCTTCAACAATCTACCCAGTGGCTATCAAGGTCTGTACCTCAGCAGCTTGCAGATGTATGAAACAGTATATAGTTTTATTAATATAATAATACATGTCATCTGCAGTCATCTGACCCAGCTTGTAAAGAGTTACACTATAAGATTGTGGACACCAGTATGTGATTTTTTAACATCCCATTCGACATTTAGTCTGCATTATAATAACCTCCACTCTTCTGGGAAGCTGTTTAACTCAATTTTGATGAGCTTATGGATATTTGTGCTCATTCAGCCTCAAGGGTGTTAGTAAAGTCACATACTGGTGTAGGGTGAGGAGGTCTTCGGTGCAGTCAGTGTTCCAGTTTATCCCAAAGGTGTTCAACAGGGTTGAGGTCAGAGCTCTATAGCAGGCCACTTAAGATCTTCCACTCCAACCCATATAAACTATATATTCATGGAGCTAGCTTTGTGCACAGGGGCACTCAATTATATTACTTATTATGTTGTTTTGTGCAGTATGACCCTCGTTTCGGTGACGCTTTCTGGAACAGCAGCAAGTTTGGCATGGTGAATTATCTCCTGCACATGATGAGCAGCTGGGCCATTGTCTGCAGCGTGTGGTACCTCCCCCCCATGAAGCGACAGGTGAGCAGCAACCCATACACACACACACACACACACACACATGCACATACACACACAGATTTAGGACGCACTAACTTGCATGGCAAACCTTCTGTTTGCATTCATTCTTTCGGTACTCAAATCTGACCATGGATCCCGACTCAGTCTGCCACAGATTGGAAGCTGAGGTCCGGCTTTGCATGTGACTATGCAAATGAGTCCACAGGTGCTAATGCTTCTTCAAATCGGCACACAGAAAGCATAAGCAAATAGACAACCACAGCAGCCAAATTCATTTCACTTTGAATATCGTAATGGAAAAAGATTTCCAATGATTTAGTTTTCTTCACTTGTCATTGAGCTCCTTAACATTGAGACCCAAAGGAAACTATGTATTACAATATGATTTGGCACTTATTGGGGGTATTCTGTCGCTAATATAATTCCATTGGATTACAAAAACTCTAATTCCCAGCTAAATGCATACGAATACCTTTATTGTTTAAGAAGTTTTCTGTGAGCTCTGGTGCTTAGAGGAGGCATATCAATGAAAATTAAAGAGAAAGTAATGGCAACCCCCAACCACCGCCAACATGAATGTGACATCAGTGAGATGTAACACTATTTACATATGTTAAAAGTTTGGTTTTTACAGTTAAAAATAAATAAAAAGCCTTCTTGTTGATAATACCATACATTTTTTCCAACTATAAGAATTTTACTCATCATTTTAACTCATACACAACAACTTCTGTATATAGAGCACTCTGTGGGTGCTCAGTAGCTCCTAGTTTTATAACCACAAATGACTGTAAAAGACTGAAGAAAGAACATTACTCATAATCTTACATTCCAGTGCTCATGTTAGTTCTCACTCTCCAGTGTTCTATATTGTTTAAAGACTATAATCACACTCTTGATGTCACCCAAATGAGGATGGGTTCCCTTTTTGAGTCTGGTTCCTCTCAAGGTTTCTTCCTCATAACATTCAAGGGAGTTTTTCCTTGCCACAGTTGCCATGGCTGCTCATCAGGGATAAATGCACACCATTCACCTTAACTCTTAAAATTCTGTAAAGCTGCTTTGAGACAATGTCTGTTGTGAAAAGCGCTATAGAAATAAACTTGACTTGACTTGATTTGACTTGACTTGACTTCTCTACTTAACAGTGAATATGTAGTCTTATGGGACGAGTACATTCAAAATGGCACTTTTTTAATGGTTCCTGTGTCACTAATCTAAACATAAGCAACAAGAAATAAATAATTGAATTACACCATTGCAACAGACAGTTTATGATAGATTATGATAGACTGTGATTTCTTTACACAATTTTCCATACATTTCCTACAGTTTATGTGATATGTGCTCAGTACTAAATTAAAGCTGCCACCCCCACTTTGTCCAGGAGAAGAAGAGCAGGTCCCCTAATTATTTGGTTTATTAGTTGTAGATATTGGTGTGTGCTGATATTGAAAAATAATCATTAACAGGTTGGTGCTACGTGGCCTCTTGTTCTCATCCTAAAATTAATTATTCTCTTAAAACAGCATGTTTAAAATGTGCACTTACCTCAATGTGATCTTCACAATCTAATTTAACAAACAGAATGTCACACCTTTTATCTATTTCTAGGTGCTTTTAATGCTGTGGAACATCTGCAAAAACGTGTTAGTCACTGGTATCACTTACATTATAGCAACTTTTAATAGTCTTTTCCATAACCACTTCTTTTAAAATAAAATAAAAATCTCTGTTAAATGTATTAAGGCAAAAACATTTTGCCATTCAACTGAAAAACTCTCAAACTCTCCACTGTCCTAGTGACTTTAACGTGTCGAAAAACATGAATTTTGGGATCATTAAGTGCCCTTATTATTGTATAATAGTACAGACTTTGTGCAGTGTAATTAAACAGATTGCCAGTAGGGGCACCAACAAGATTAGCTATGACAGCCTAAATAAAAGACAGAGTCAGAAAATGACAGAAACTCAGAAACTAAACTAAACTAAATTTATGCTTCCTCACAGTACACTTCGCCATACCGATAGACATACAATTTAACTAACCAAGCGCATGCGCATTCAATATAAAATGATTGGATAAACCTAATCACATTCCGAACTTTATACCTTTGCCAACATGGTATCTGTATTATTGGGCAAAGGTCAATTTTCTCAGCTGAGGCTTGTGCCATTCTCCTATCTCTGGAGCAGAGAAAGAGCACTCGATTACAGCATTTAAAAATCTGCACAGACTCAAAATTTTCCCTACAAACACTTGAATCCCAAAGACTGAACATTCCATAATTGCCAGCATCCTACTTAAAGTGGACTCCCTACAGAGTCAAAATGATAACATCCTTTTTTGCTGCGTACGAAGCCACATGGGTTTGTATGACAATGAACAGGCATACATTGCTGCCAGGAAGCCGTCAAAATGAGAATCACAGACTGTAAAATCCAGCAATCAGACTTTAAGCCAATAAAAAAACTCAAGAAAGTGGTAAACAGTATGGGACCAGTGCACAGATAACATCAAATCGACCCAACTAGACAAATCTTCAACTTCCATTTTGAATCCAGACACGGACAGATCATATATACAAAATGCCGTATTCGACCCTCCAGACTCCAGGCTTTCGTGTAAATGGAGATGAACCCCCAAAATGTGATGACTGCAAAACGTACATGTGACCATCAAACATATATTATTGGACTGCAGTACTCTTAAAAACACAAGACAGCTTTTCTACTCAGAAAATACATACTGTTTGTCAGAGTTTTCAGAATTGTATTACAAAAGAAAATACTGGAATATTTACTGAGTATTAAAATGAAGGACTACCGAATTTTGCCACAGTCAACACTGTGTAAACTGCCATCATGTCCCGTTATACCTACAGTACGTTGATCCTGACATGAAAAAGCCACTGATGCTGGCATTGCATTAAAAGAACAATAAACACAGAGATTAAAAGAAAAAGAGAAAAAAAAAGAACCTGATGGCCTTAATGTCCATGTGCATTAAATTCGGTGTGTTTTGTTAATGGGTTGGTCTTTATTATTCTTTAACAATAAAACGAATTACCGTAATTTCCGGACTATTAAGCGCACCCAAATATAAGCCGCACCCACTGAATTTGACAAAGATTTTTATTTTGAACATAAATACGCCGCACCTGTCTATAAGCCGCGTGTCTACACTGAAACTAATGAACTTTACACAGGCTTTAACGAAAGACAGTGTCTGTAACACGGCTTGTATCTAAACAGTAGCCTACCAAGAAAGTCATTGTTCACTGTCTTCCTCCTTCCTTTCACAACTATTTCTCTCGGGACGTTTTTCTTTTGGCATCGTCGTGCGTTTAAAAATCACCATCGGTGAAGCTTTTCTCTCGATTCCGTGCAGCTCAGAACACAGGTGAAGTGTGTTTTTTCATGCCCGGTTGTTTTCAGCGTGACGAATGATTCGCATTTCCTGTTGACAGTCCGAGTGAGCGGCAGGTCAAACGTCAGAGGAACATCATCCATATTTAGGATTCACTTGAACCCCTTCGGCAATTTCATTGGTCTAATGTTATGGGGCTCAGGTTTTTGAAACCCAGGAAAACCCAGGAAAACCCAGGAAACCCAGAAAAAATCCATACATTAGCCGCTTTGTTGTTTAAGCCACGGGGTTCAAAGCGTGGGAAAAAAGTAGATAAAATAAGGTATGTTGATCTGTTCATGGAGGAATTATCCGTCTAGTACGAGTGTAACTTTCCCTTTTGTGGAATGTATTCTTTATATAGAATGTTATTAGACACTTGTTTCTGTTTTCCTAAAATGAGATGAGAAGATAAGTAGTGTCATTCAGTGGAAAATATTTTTAGACATTAGAAAGCCAGTGAACTCCTGTCACCCTGACCAGTCTGGCAACAACTGAGGAAAAGCTTAATTATGACAGATACTCTTATTCCAGCAACAACTCACCAGTAAGCATAGTGTAGACCGCTGTGAAAGCAAATAGAAGTTCTCTTTTTTTCAAAACTGTCACACAAACAAGCCTGAACACTCGACATCTTATAAATGACTTTAAACTCGCCTTGTGGGTTTGTATTGACAGGAGGATGAGGATGCAGTGCAGTTTGCTAACCGAGTTAAAGCGGCGATCGCCAGACAGGGTGGCTTGGTGGACCTGCTGTGGTGAGTGTGCACTAGACTCCGAAATCTGAATTTTGACGAAAAACACTTACTGGTAAAATGGAGATTATGACTATGGATTATGTGGTAAATGATGAGCAAATTAAGCAGGATGGATGGATGGATAATTGGATGGATGGATGGAAGGATGGATGGATGGATGGATGGATGGGTAGGGTGGATGGATGGATGGATGGATGGATGGATGAATGGATGGATGGATGGGTAGGATGGATGGATGGATGGATTGGTAGGATGGATGGATGGATGGATGGATGGATGGATGGATAGATAGATAGATAGATAGATAGATAGATAGATAGATAGATAGATAGATAGATAGATAGATAGATAAATGTATTGCGCTGTTATACACAGTATGTACACAAAAAGTATAGATTTAGAAATATTCATTGCTTTATGAATACATTATTTAAAAACCTGCAATTGTAGATAGAATGTTTTTGCATTGCAAATTAAACGTCATGAGACCTTTTATATATTTAATGTTTAAATGGTGAAATCTTTCACGATAATTTCAACAAAAAAAAAAAAAGGGAAGTGGTTTTCTTCCTGGACTTAGAACTTTATATTTCTATGTTAAGGTTGGCATTTGTGCAATTAAATGCAATGAGCCCAGTATGCATTATAGGGACAAAATTTTGTGGACACATGACCATAAGATTGGTATGTGTTTTTTTATGTCCCACTCTATTTGTTCCCTATTTCTTGTTATAATAACCTGCACTATTCTGGGAAGATGTTTCACTAGATTTTGATATATAAATTAATTTGTATTTGATCGAGTAAAATAAGTATTTGATCTCCTACCAACCAGCAAGAATTCTGAATCCCACACACCCAAATTAGTCCTGTCCTTTCCCCACCACCATGGGCGAGACCAAAGAGTTGTCGAAGGATGTCAAGGACAAGATTGTAGACCTGCACAAGGCTACAATGGGCTATAAGACCATCAGCAAGAAGCTTGGTGGGAAAGTGACCACTGTTGGCACGATAATTACAAAAATACAAGATAAGCCTTCGCTCTGGGGCTCCATGCAAAATCTCACCTCATTGGGTAAGGATGATTCTGGGAAAGGTGAGGGATCTCCCCAGAATTGCACGTGAGGAGCTTGTTAATGATCTCAACGGAGCTGGGACCACAGTCACCAAGAAAACCATTGGTAACACACAAATGTCTCTCTCCGCAAAAACGCAAATAAACAGACCAAATGATGTGATGTGGTCAGATGAGACCAAAATTTAGCTCTTGGCATCAACTCGACTCGCCGTGTTTAGAGGAAGAGAAATGCTGAATATGACCCCAAGAACATCATCCCCACTGTCAAACATAGAGGAGGAAACATATTGCTTTGTGGCTGTTTTTCTTCTAAGGGTACAGGAAGACTTTACCACATGAACTGGGCCATGCAGTGTAGAATCTTGGATGAGAACATCCTGGCCTCAGCCAGAACAGTGAAGATAGGTGGTGGATGGGTCTTTCAGTATGACAATGACCCAAAACATACAGTCAAGGCAACAATCTGATCGTCTTGTAGCCAATTCCAGCCTTGTGCAGGTCTAAAAAACTTGTCCACTTGTCCAACTCTTTTGTCTATCCCATGGTGGTGAAGAGGTTTCAATGGTAAAGGTTAATTCTGTGATGTCAACAATCTTAAATCAACATAATGAGTTTGAAATAAATAAATAAATATTTCACTTACTGTATATACAATCACAAACAATAAATGGACCTGGCACAATAAACAGCTAATCTCACACCCCGAACCACATTTCGATATATTTATTTATACACTCTCTCCATTCCTTAACCATGCCTTTAGGGACGGTGGCTTAAAGCGCAGCAAAGTGAAGGACACCTTTAAAGAAGAGCAACAGAAACTGTACAGCAAGATTTTGGTGGGAACTCACGAAGACCGCAGTCGCTCCTGATGAAGAACGGAAGATGGCGGATGTGACTGGACTGGACTGGACTGCGGCATGAGTCACATCTTGGAGGTTGTAAGGAATACGTTTTTTATCAGTCACTTACTTCACTTATTACATTTGACTCTCCAAACAGCATGCTGCATTATGACCCAATTTGATCACATGGCCACTTTGCAAGGTCTCCAAGTGCACATTCTCAACGGCAAATTGTTGCTACAATACTCTCGTAAACAACACATGTAACAGCAGGACATGTTGTTTTGTGGTTTGTTTAAGGTGTGTTAATCCATTTTGATTACATTCACATCTTTATAATTATTATAACATTTCCCTCAGTTTTTGAACTTTATGAATAAATGGATCCTGTAGCTGTATACAGGAAAAAAACAACAATAAAACAATGAGCTAATACCAAATAATATTGTAATTTTTTACAAAGGACATACTGAATTCTCAATTCTGATTGGTCCATTAGAAACAACAGGAGTTCAGACAGTAGTTTAAGGGTACAACTGAAATCACTGGTTTATATTAGTGTGCTTGTTTTAATATGTTACCCGTTTAATAGCAGCGACTCATTTGGATGGACTTGTATGATGGACGCTCTGTATCAGAAACAAAAAAAAAGTCTTCAGGATGTTTTCAACCATAAGAAAGTCTTCAGGACAACACAGCAAGCTGTGCAGTTTGGCTTTAAGATAAATATCAAATAAACAGAAGCTGGTGACGGAAACGTGTTTTATCCATGCCGTATTGCTGCTATGACGTGACTCGTCTTGCGAATATGACACAAAATTAGGTGTAATTACAGACATTGCATTATAACTGTAGGCAAATTGCTGTAGTATAATGTTTTTTATTGATTTATTTTTTATATACTAGCAAGCCCTGTTGAGTTTTATTTCTTACTCAACCATTATTGAAGGTCCAGGTTTATATTTTTGTGAATACTATGTATTACAAGCCATGAAGAGACTGCAGTGTGACGTTCTCTAATCGCTGTCTTTGTTCTATTTCAGACAGTAAAAAGGATTTTTGCAAAAAATGTCCGAATTCTTGTCTGTGCTCATGTACTGTAGATGCAGGTGGACATTTTGACGAAAAATGTCTGAACTGTCTCAGTTTCACTTGGACAACCTTGTTTTTATTGTACCCTATCGATGAGGCATGTGGCAGCAAGTTCAATGAGGTGCACACGCTCTAGGAATTCGAGGAATTGCAAAACAATCGCCAACTTTATACTCTGAATTCATCCGGAACTAGAAATGGTCATTGTTCTGAAAAGATTGTACTGCCATATTTGTAAAAAAAAAAAAAAAATGCTCTATTTCCATGAAGTTGTCCTCTAAGATTCTATAAACGTGTGCATTGATACTTTACATTTACTTACATCCATTTCTGAGCTAAATACTACTAAATGTTCCTGTACTAGTTGAATCCTGTTGAACCCGTTTTAATTTTTTTTTTGATGTGGGCCCTGATTCAAAGTGCACACAAATAAAGATTCAACAATGTAAACTATTAAAGAGTTCAGCTTCAGGGCTTTCAAAAAAGGGCAAAAGGTAGATTTCAGTGACACACCGTGTGGAGAGATCTTGCGATCCCTCTGAGACGGGATGAATTTTTAAATATGTTTACAGTTGAAAAAGAATTCATTTGGGATAAAGTTGAAAGCAAAATGCAGGAAGGAACTGTAGGATGTACAAGTCGTCTGTACGTGTCAACGTATGTTGTTGAAGGTGAGTGTGTTTTCTGGTTCGGCTGCATTATTTGCATCGGTGTGTCCAGTGACTTAACTGCTGTCGGGTGAAATCCCTCTCTCATCAGCTTAACTTTTCAATCTGTACCACTCATTCCTTCTTATATACAAGGTTTAGCGCTTTTATGTCTATGGATGAAATGAGTCAATAAAAAAAACTTTACAAAGTTTACTTGAGTCTGTCTTATGTATAATGTCATGTCAGTAATTTTTTTTCTGTTTAGATCAATGGTACAGCTCATACACAGGGACTTTGATGGCAGCTTTTTTTATAGAAAGTAAGGTTGATTTAACAGATTAATAATAAATACTCATATGTATGCCTTATATTGTATTTATGTATTTATTAGCATTTATTAGTACAGTATTAGTATTATGTCTTTATAAACTTTATTGGTACAAATGGAAATATTTAGTTCCCCCAATAAAAGTAAACATCTTAATATTCTCGATGATTATTAAAGTCCATCTCTAGCTTTTAATACAGCTTGTACAGAAGCTGCTGAAAGAGGCGATAAAGCCACACCATGGAAACTGTACATCCCATAATCACATTATTTTAGCTATCTAGGTTCAAGGTCATAATTGCGTTGGACATTTTCTAGAATTTTGAATTGCTATAAAAATATGGAACCTAATGTGAAAATAATGTACATGATAAATTCATATTTTATAATTTAATAAAAACTGTACATATAGGAAAATGTTTTGTCATTTATTTCCTTAATGCCATAGTAACAGACATTTGCAAGTATAAGGCTGGCATGAGCGACTGAAATAATCAAAGGTTTTACAAACGAATTATTATAGACGAATGTGTAAATGACCGAATGCATGATTAAAAGCACTATTTTTCATTTTCCATTGATAAAAGTTTGTTGAAAAGAAGCTACGCAGAGCCGCAATAAACTCGCCGTTGCTTAGGGATGAGAACGTTTAGCCTGAGATCATTTCCATGATTCAGCATTTTACCCCCTGTTGTGCAAAGCTCAAGCTACTGCTGGCAAACTGCCAAAGCAAATTATCGTACGAATATGTGCATTTGATTTTGTCTTTTGTCGCAGACTGACAATAAAGAAGCCCATCTGGTCATGCACACAAACACACACACACACACACACACACACACACACACACACACACACACACACACTGGGCTTTCCTGAATAGCTGACTGTGTAAATAAAACAAGTGGAAAAAAGATATCAGATTCAGGCAAAGATTTTATCCACACTTAACTATGGCTATTGAAAAAAAAAAGTATACTATATATATTATATAATAAATGTTATATAATAAAAAGGAACTCATCAAACCAAATCAAAGGGAATTTAATGTGACTAGTGTATAATTTGTGGTGACGCTTCGATAGCATCCTGTAATAGTAAGTCTGTGACATTAGCATTACATGTTTTTAGTCTATGAATATTATTACAGATAACATTATTACACATATATTATTACACATAAAATACATCTTTTAACAAATGTATTTGTTCAAATTGGCAAGACACGACACACATCGATTTAAAAATTAATTCTCCAGTGTGCATAATGTGCATAAAGAGATAAATAACAGGCAGTAATTCATTTGCACATCCACCAACCTCCATACATGTTTCTCCATACAAATATGACAAGTAAAGGATAAAATAGAGAATAAAGAAAGAAAAGAACCGACAAAAATACAAGCAGTACTATGTCTAATATTCTTTACAATGTATATGAAATTGTGTTGAAAATAGTCCTTCAGGCTGAAATGTCAAACTCAAGGCCCCTGGGTCACTTCCAGTCCACGGATCCATTATATCCGGCTTATGATGTAATATCATATTTCTGTTATAACTAGCAAAGTTTGACTCTGTCCTGTCCTGAGTTGCCCGAGCAGAGAACCCCAAACATGAACAAGCTTACAGCCAAGAAAAGATGCCAAGCATCTCACTCAGCCCAATAAAAGCAGAATGTACTGGTGTTAGCTCAGTGGTTAAAGCTCTGGGTTACAGATCAGAAGGTCGGAAGTTCAAGCTCTGGGATCTCCAAGCTGCAACATTTGGGGCCCTTGAGCAAGGCCCTTAATCCTCTGTGCTTCAGGTGTGCTGTAACATGGCAGACTCTGCACTTTGATCCTAGCTTCCTAAACTTTACAGGATATTTGAAGAAAGAATGTAAAGTACATGTGACAAGTATGAAGCATCTTTCGTTCTGTTACTAACTGCTTCATTTGGGCACTTAATTCTGTATCCTACGTAAATCCTAAGAGGCCATGCATTATCATTTTCTTTTCATTTTTGTTTTCTCGTGATCTTGATATAACTTTCCATAATCACGACTAAATCTTCTAGGGATCTCGACATAATAATAGTTGTTTTCTCGTAAAAGCGACTAAATTTTCTCCAAAGCTCGCACTGGCGCGCATCCACACGTGTGATCATGAACGAATTTTCTCAGGATCGCGACAAAACAAAAGTTGTTTTCTTGTTATCAGGACTAAATTTTCTCACGATGAATTAAGTCCTGATAACAAGAAAACAACTTTGGTTTTGTCGCGATCCTGAGAAAATTCGGTCACGATCACAAGAAAATAACATGTCGAGATCAAGAGAAAATTAAAAGTATTGATCATGAGAAAACATGAAAGAAATTCATGGCCTTTTAGGATTTATG
The DNA here is from genome assembly GCF_014805685.1 of Silurus meridionalis. Taxonomy (NCBI): domain Eukaryota; kingdom Metazoa; phylum Chordata; class Actinopteri; order Siluriformes; family Siluridae; genus Silurus; species Silurus meridionalis. The sequence goes on along the minus strand of NC_060900.1, from coordinate 5,030,178 downwards.
TAGTATCATGTCAGTCTTGGTGTTAATTGCTGTAAATGTGTTGACAGTGTTTGATCTTCTACTTAGAACCAGCATTTCATTTTGCCCCCCTCTAAAGTGCCACTGAACCAAACATTTGGGCGGGGATAAACAATTCGTGGGCGGAGTTTAACCCGTGTGCAGGAGCCACGGTGGGCGTGAGTTGAAAACTTTTTTGACAGCTGTTAAAGCACGTCTCCTCGGTTGTGGGGCGTGGTCAAACGCCTTAGTGGGCGTATCCTTGCAGATTTCACGTCTGATAAACAGAGCCAGGATAAACGCTGTAAGAAACCTGCGGCAGTGAGCGGCGTTAATGCCGGGTGAACATGAACCCAGGACAAGAAGTCCAGCCGTGTCGAGTGGACCTGAAGACGTGAAGGGAACGACGTGAAAAAAATGTTGAAGGAGCCAAGTTAAACCTGGAGCACCACTCACAACATGTCGATATGTCCTGGAGATAAGATAGAGCACTCGAGTTACTCCATATCTGCTTCTTAGTGGTGCTTTTATTGCAATCCAGGGTCTAATCGTGAGAAGCTCCTGCAAACATCAGACTTTTTCTTTCCTGGACCCAGTACATTGGAATTGCATGATGATGATGGAGACGCTGACGGACGTGTTACTGGTCACTGCCAATGTTGGCTCTTTATTTGACAATGTAAGTGTTGGTTCACTACTATTATTATTATTATTGCACAAAAAACACGTTTAAAGTGTCACATTGAGTCAGCTGTTTTGACCGTATTGAAGTATCCATGAAAACAACCTCATCTATGTTTATTACCTATTGCTTACAAATACCAAGATAGCAAAAACGCTCATTTAGGTTGCAGCCTTTTTACAATATTATCTGAATGCGCAGTTTTGCACTAATCCTTTTAGCTGGGATCCTGAAATACTGCGTTCAAAAGTGCCATACTAGCGTACTAACTAGTACTCTACGCGTACGGCCTACCGTTTTGGACACGCTACGCAATTTGCGCAATTTTCGACGCACCCGCTGTGGCTCGCGCTGCTCACCGTACAGGCCTTTAGAATCCCCGTGCTCGAGTAGCCGCCGGACTTGAATTCGAAGCGCGCTGTCACGGTATTGGCTGCGTGAGTGTCTTCGCGAGCGGTCGTGACAGGAAGCCGGCCCCCAGCCTATCACCAGCCGCGCTTGTGTTTGTGTTTAAACCAGACAGGAAATCGAGCGAGGTTTAAACCCGACCAGACTCCATACTTTTCCCGTGTCAGTCAGCAGAAATAATTGTTATTACTGCGTTAAAAATAGACCCAAACCCCCAAGTTTAGACTCGAAACGAATGAATGAATGAACATTTATAAACCGTGCACTTCTCACACACAAGTGCACTTCTCACACACAAGTACACTTACACCAACCTGCTCCTGCACTACAGCACTACATAGTGTGCATACATAGTACACAGCCCTTATTAACCCTTAATAACCCGTAATACAGGTGAACATCGTGGTGAATTTCGGCGGTATAAAGTCTGGGGGGGTGGAACTTTTGCATTCAAATAAATCAGGAAGTCGTCTGCTTGTTGCGTCACGTTTAAAAGGCATTTGGCGCGAAAAAACATGTCCACAAACCTCAATAACAGACGTGACATGCGGACCATGTCAGGTTTAAGCAACAACCAGAACCACCAAGCTGCCTCTGTTGGGCCCTTGAGCAAGGCCCCTATTCTATGGGTGCTGTATCGTGGCTGGCCCTGCGATCTTAACACTGCTTCCTAACAAGCTCGGATTTTACAGTGCTATCATGTAAATATGACAACTGAAATCCTCTATTGGTAAATGGGAGACTCAGTGGTTACGTCTTCGGGTTATAGATTGGAAGATCTCGCATCTCCAAGCTGCTACTGTTGGGCCCTTAAGCAAGGCCCGTAACCCTTTCTGCTTCAGGGGTGCTGTATCATGGCTGACCCTGCACCATGAGTTCACATAACAAGCTCTGTTGGGAAGTGGGAGCTCAGTGGTTAAGGCTCTGGGTTGCTGATCAGAAGGTCAGGAGTTCAAGTCCCAGTATCGCCACATATCCACTCTTGGACCCTTGAGCAAGGCCCTAATCCTCTCTGCTTCAGGAGCGCTGTATCATGGCTGACCCCAGCTTTAACCCTTGATATGCAAAGAAAGAGTAACAAGTCCTTTATTGGAAAGTGGTAGCTTTGTGGTTGAGGCTCTGTTTAGAAGGTCAGGTCTTCATGCCAATGTATCGGCAAGCTGCCATTGTTGGGTCCCGGAGCTCTTCTTAACTAGCTGAGATGTGCAAGGAAAAAAAATGAATGTGCTGCAATGTATATGTGACAAAAAGCATCTTTCTTTTTTCACAATATCTAGGTCTTCTCATAGATTGTTAGTGAAAAAGAAATCGGAGTTATGACTTAAAAAAAAAACGCCTCAGGAATGGAGATATTTGCTACAATTTTAAAATTGAGAAAATCTTACCATCCAGTCAGATTCTATGGAGTTCCTTTCATAGCACATAAATACAAGAGTCTTACTTTTTTTGTTTATTCAAAAATAAATAAAATGTATATATCCATATTTTGGTTTGTTGAAGTCATGAATACAAAAAGAATTTCAGCTTGTCTTTTGTTTGTAAAGACTTTTCAATGTTGGAAATCTTCAATGAAGATCTAGGTACAAAATGCAGACACTGGCAACGTCCTCCAAAAATATATTTCCTTACAAAAAAAATATATAAATATAAAACTTGCAGCTGTAGAAGTACCTTACCAATCTTGTGATATCTTCATGAGTACATCAGTTGTACTTTTAGTTACAAGGACTTACAGAATGTAACGTACCTCCAAAAACATATTCATAGTTGCTGTTGATGATGTGGTCAATTTCTCCTTATATTCTGGCAAATATAATAATTTTTTTTGTTGCTCAACTTAGTTGTTGTTTTACCTGCCAATTTTGGTGGTCATCATTATTTTCGTTGTTATAGATCAATCAAGTTACAGAAACTGGTAAAAACCAAGTGAAAAAAACAATCAAGTGGCCCGCCAACAGGCAACCAATCAGAAATTAGCTTGTCTATCATGTTTCCTGTCAGTTCAGAAAGCTCTAGCTCTTTGCGCTGGGGTGCAGGTGTTCTAACCAAAGTTGTGCATGTGTATATGTTTTGTGGGCTTGGTTTTGGGGTGACTTCATTCTCCAACAAAAAAATACTGGCTACAGTTTTAAGTTCCACTGATAGCAATGGTTGTATATTGGGGAAAAAACAAGCCCATGTGAAGCTCTCTTCTGGTACAACCATGTCGGTTCTCAGCTTTCAAAGTGACATTCTGTCTGAAGAGCTTTGGTCAGCGTTTTGGTCGGCGTTTATATTATATCTGCTTGTACACTAGTAGAAATTTAGACACGTATCCATGCATCTTTCAGTGGCCATATTTGGCACAAAGAGTGCATGTTTGGGCCCGTTGTGACCATAAACAGATGAATATCTTTCCTCAGAACATTTAAACTTTTCCTCTCAGAGTAGGTCACCGTTGACATGCTGGCCCTGAAAACCAGCTTCCAAAAATGTTGAGGCTTCTCGTGTTCACGTTGACGCCTAACAGATATGACAGGAGCTGTTAGAAACCTGAGGTGTTTTGAGATCCCTCTTAATGCAGAAAAGCTATGAAATATTTACTTGGTGACCTGAATGTGACAAACAGTATTCTGCTGTTAACATTTTTAAGCTGAAGTATGCACAACTGATAGCGTGAAGACAAAAAAAATCAGCGGGTTTTTTTGTGCGTTTCCATGTAGATCAGTTGCATAAAAACTTGGTATTTACAGCTTCTACTGCACAGTGAATGTGTAAAGGGTGAGAAACCACAAGACACTTTACACTACAAGCTGTTGTCCAACACTTCTCATGACATCTTTCTATAGCTTTCTGCCTATTAAGGCTGGTGAAGGCTTTTTTTTTTCCAAGGACAAATTATCCACATTTAAAAGTTACCCTCAGATATCAGCTCTATGGCTCCAGTGAGGGCAAATGGTGCAGCACAAATTCAGGGAATTCTCCTGTGACCGGCCATGAAGAAAGTTTCCACTGACCTAGATGTTTTTCCCCTCTTGAAGAGTGAACGATTTGTTTCTAGACTGCTGTTAGACAGAATAACATGGGAGAGTGCTTCTGCGTGCAGACCTTTGACTAGTTTGTTTAGCTTCAAACTGATGATACGCCATTTATTTAATCCATCTGGCATAAAACAGTTTAGTGATTTTGTTTGCCATGAATTGTTTCCAGGCCTTTTGGAGTTTCCTGGAGTTTCCTTCAGGCTTGTTTCTAATTTTCTTGGACTTCCTGATCAAGATCGCGTTCATTTGCCTGGCTTCATTTTTTTCAAATTAGTATCTCTCTGGCCATTGCTAAATACTCTCATTTCCTTCTTGTGTACTTCTGCTGTATACAGTACACTACTTCATTGAAGTAATGAAAGAGCTGCTTGCACTCAGTCTCTGGTAAACTACGTCAACGTTCCATACCTGAAGGATGCCAGAAGACTACAGTTCCAGATAATGACATGCAAAATCCCTAATTATTTAGGC
>NC_060900.1:4833100-5020600 GCF_014805685.1 Silurus meridionalis | reverse complement strand
GTGTTTGTTACCCCTTTAACACATTATTCCACACACACACACACACACACACACACACATATACACTGTAAATGTATGTAAAACTGTTGTATAAATGGAAACAAATTCCCCTCTTTACCACACACACACACACACACACGCACAGTAAATGTATGTACATTGTTTTGTAATTGGAACAAATTACCCATTTTACCACACACACATGTACACACACAGGTACACATACACATGTACGTACAAACACACGTACACACACACGTACATACACACACACACAGACGTACACACACACACACACAGAGTAAATGTATGTACATTGTTCTCTGAATCTAAACAAATTCTGCTCCTCAACACACACACACACACACACACACACACACACACACACACACACACACATGCCCTCTCTTTGTTTTCACTGAATGTATGCTGATTTATGAATGAAATCACACACACACGCACACACAAATACAGACACACACAGACGCACACACGCACACACACATACATACATACATACATACACACATACACACATACATACATAAACTCTGACTATAACTTTTTTTATTTAAACAAGCTTCCTTTTCCACAGCTTATACACACACACGCACATACATGTACACACAAAATAGAAAACCCACAAATCACGCAAAACTCTCTGCACACCAGAAGGGGGAGTGTATGTTTGTTTGTATGCTTATGTGTATATAATAAAATATAATGCAAATAAAATACACACACACACACACACACACACACACACACACACACACACACACACACACACACACACACACACACACACACACACACACACACACACGCACACACACACACAGAACAAGCTCTTGTGCACAGTTTTAACACCTATCTTCATCAATCAGTTTAGTGCAGCATTTAATAAAAAATATTGACTTACAAGTGATTTTTTATCAAAACACAATTTGTACTGCTGCAGCCTCCTCTCTCTGTCTCTCACACACACATACACACACACAACACACACACATACTCACACTTACAAGCACACACACGCCATTGCCCAGGAAAGCGATGATGTACAACCTCGGGAAAACTGATAACAAATCAATAGAGGCGGCGTGAGAGAAATGAGAATGCAGAGATGTGTGGAACGGGGACACGGCTCTGCATGCTTGACCTTGTTTTGTTTTTTGTAGGAATGCATAGTTTTCATTCTCTATATCGTCTATAATTGGTGGTGAGATGTCCATGTTTTATTATTACACAGTTTGATTTTGAACGAAAGCACAAGTGACTGCAGTTGAAGAAGTGGGCGGGTTTGAGTTGTTATAAGGATTTATTTGGGTATTAAGGTGTGTGTAAAAGTGTATAACACATTCAAAGCCTTAGGATTCAAAGTTTAGTAATACAGCTCCGCCGAATTAAAGATTGAGCTGGAATTCACAATTATTAGCCCCCCTGAGCACTAAACTATTGTCCAGAAATACCTTAAGGAGGTATTTCTGGGGGAGGTGGGAGCTCACTGGTTACAGCTCTGAGTTATTGATTGGAAGGTTTGGGGTTCACACCCCAGTATTGCCAAGCTGCCTTAATTGGGTCCCCTAAATAAGGCCTTTAATCCTAAGTGCCCCAGGGCCGCTGTATCATGGCTGACACTGCACTCTGACCCCAGCTTCTAACATCGCTACGATTTGTGAAGAAAGAATTTCACTGTGCTAAAAAAAAGCATGTGACAAGTATAAAGCACCACCACCTAAATGGTAGTGCAAGAGTTCACTGCTGGGCCCTTGAGCAGGGCCCTAACCATCAACTGCTCAGTTGTATGAATGACATAATTGTAAGTTGCTCTGGAGAGCATCTGATAAATGCCATAAATTTAGACGTAGCTCTGAAGCAGGCTCTTCACAGTTTGCCTCGGAAACGTGCTGGACAGAGATGTTGTCTCAGGCTTCCTCTTCCAGCGTATCACTACACCCTCAGTTGCATTTACAGAATGTTATATGTCTGTATGAGTTTAATTGGAGTAAGAATGTAATAGTAATAATATTGTGGACAAATGAGCACAATTCAGTCCCTATTTGCTGTTATAATCTCCACTCTTCTGGGAAGATGTTCCACTAGATTTTGGAGTTTGGAGATTTGTGCTCATTCAGCCAAATGTTGGTCAGGTAAAGTCAGGTACTGATGTAGGTGAGGTAAGGAGGCCTGGGGTGCAGTCACCGTTTCAACTCATCCCAAAAAGTGTTCAATAGGGTTGAGATCAGAGCTCTAAAGCCGGCCACTCAAGATCTTTTACTCCAACATATGTAAAGCCTATCTTCATAGAGATGGCTTTGTGTGCATTGTGATGCTGGAACAGGGTTCGGTTTCACATGTCCACTAATTAATTAGAATTATATCGAACAATCAAAATCAAATGTTTTGTTGAAGCCATGGTGTCTACTACACCACCAACACCTGAACATTTAGGTGTTTTTCACTTTGTTTAAAACAACCAGTGCACCAGCTTTCTCTGTTAGAACTGTGCGTCCAAATTTTCCTCACGTCCCTGATCAATAGGATGTTTTAAAGATGATCGGATAAGTTAAATAATTTTTTTTGTGGAAAACCGAACAATTCTTCGAATTGCGCAAAACAGAAAGAAAGAACCAAGCGGGGGAAAAAAAGTGAGGGAAATTGGAAAAACTTAAAAAAGCATTTATTTTTGCGATTCTTCAAGCTTCCTGTCTCTGGATCTGCTCTCCTCAGGGCCGGTCATCTGGAAAGCACCGTCTTATTAAACAAGCATCGGTTTACTCACAAGATTTATTCCCTCCTCCTGGGGATGTCTTGTCACCCTCGGTGGACCTCACCTTGTGGCAGTATGTGTGTGTCAGCGAGTGTGTGTGTGTGGGTGTTTAAGAGCTTGTCAGGTGTTGGTGCTGCAGCGCGAAGAGGCCCAGAACGGCAGGTGATTTTTCTTCGTCCCACGTTGGTCCGCTCTGTGGCTTGAGTGTTTAATCACTGTGTGATTGTTTTAATTTTCTGTCCTTATTGATCTCGGTGGGACGCGATTGATGAGCGAGCGCAGGAGCCGGGCGGCTAGTACATTAAACCCACTCACGGCTCCGCCACTGCCGAGTGTGTGAGTGTGTGTGTGTATAAGGCAGCGTGCAATATTTATGTCCTAGTGTCTTATTTTTACCATATCGTTTTTCCACACACTATTGTTTCACGTCGATTTGATATCCCCGCGTCGTACACGTGTCGTACAAACGACACGCCGACCTTTGGCTTAAATATATCAATAGATAATGATCATGATTTATAAAGATGTGAAAATCGATGTGGCAAAGCTTACAAAGGCCATTATTGTCTTCTAGCTGCACTTCCTCCATATTAAACAACATACTACATGCTAATGAAGTCATCTTCTTCTCGCTGCATGTGTCCACAGGCCCTCGGGAGCATTTACTTCATCCACAAATCTCTGGAGAACGTCCAGCAGTACGATTTTAGTGGTAAGAGATCACAGACATGACATGACACGAGTTTTATATATATTTTTTTCATTATCTTGTGGTGATCCCTGCTAGGATGAGATTCATTTTCCTAAACAGTTGAGTGAAACATCTTCTAGTTTGTTATTAAATCTTAGTAGTGGACAGAACAAGCTGATTTCAAGACTGGACTTTTTTCTTTCATTCTTTCATTCATTCACTCATTCATTTATTCATTTATTTATTCATCACTGCCTTGTGGACGAATAGATACCGCAAATGAGGAAATAAAAAATATTTCTCATTTGGTATGGAGCTACAGTCGGTTTTTCACTTCACTTGATTACTAGTTATCTCTACAGTAATTTACAATATTTGTCCAAAAGTTTGTGGACACTCGACCTTAAGATTTTGTATGTGCTCTCTAAACATCCCATTCCACATTTATTACATTTTCTGTGAGGATGTCAATTCATGGTGATCATTTCAAGATCTTCCACCACAGCCCAAGTAAACCATATGTTCATAAAGCTGGTTTTGTGCACAAGGACATTGCAATGCTGGAACAGGTTTTGGTGTCCCAAATAAAGTGAAGGACAAATCTAATTCGACTTCATTCAAAGACATCGTATTTAATTGTGTGCCTTCAACTTTGTGGTAACAGTTTGGAGAAGAAACACATCTGCCTGGAAAAGTCCGGTGTCCCCCATACACTTGTCTGTTCAGTGTAATACATTTTGATAGCTATCAGATTTATCGCAGTCACATATTGTGCTTGTCCAACAATCTCTCTTTACTTCGCAATGAAATAGAATAAAGTAACAGCTAATGATGTTTTGTATCATATACCGTATGATAGACTGCAAAAAAAAAAAAAAAAAAAATTAATTATTTAAATATTTATTTTAAGATAAAGCTTACAAAACTGAACCTGCTGTTCAAATACGCTTCTTCCATTCTATTCTTCTTTTCATTAATTCAAACATTCGCCCGAACCTGGAACACTTCAGACAAAAGCCCTTTCTGTAAGATGCAGGAGTTTATCTTTGAGCCAATACGGCCTAACACAAAAGCTTTTAGATTGTTGGGTTTCGGCAATCATCGTGTTTTATCATCTCGTACTTTGCAGTTATTAGTGTAAAGTATTGTGTCAATCACGCCATGACAAGAATTTGTTGGCACTTTCACTTTACCTAAAGGAAGCAATTTCCGGTGTAATTTATGGAGAGTAACACCAGAACAGGACACCCTGATATCGGAAACCACTCGGGGACAGTGGAGGCTCCCTTCACCATCTTTTCATTTCAATAATCGCATTTGTTCCCAATTACCCGAAAGTTCATAAGGTGTTCGAATTCCTGTTTAGAAGTTGTATTATCTTCAACTCCAAGCCTGCGTGCCATCCATCCGAGCGACCGTCGTACACCCCGGCAGCTCGCTTCCATCAGGCCTCGATTCATTTCTAATTACTCAGTCTGGCTTCGAGCAACAAAACGCTCTTAAATTCCGATTCTAATTTGCTTTTTCAGGCCGCTCCCGAGTCTCGTTTTTTTCCTCTTTTCCCTGCGTGCGCATTCCCGTCACGCCGTCTCATGAATAAGCCTTAAAGAAGAAGCCTAATGGAAGAGCCATAAAGCTCGGCGCGCTGCCGAATTCGGTTCCCCCATCGCATTCGTGCCTTATGAATCTCTGTGCACGCCATCGGGGAGCGAAGTCGACATTAGCGCATTGATTTCACGTTCGCATGTCTTGCTCTTTCTCTCTCGGCTGTTTACTCACTCTGCTTCTCCCCCCCCCCTCCTCTCTCTCTCTCTTTCTCTCTCACTCTTCTAGCGAAGGAGTTCAGATTGGTGTCAGGACGCAACAAGTACGCAGATTCGCTGTACGGAGTCACGACGGTGGAGAAGGAGAAGTTTCAGAGAAACTTTTGGCCAGATGTGAGTGCAAAAAAAGAAACGAATAGAAAAAAACGAATTGGACTGATTCAAATGAGGAGCAGGAAACAAATCCACATACATTTTTATTTAAGTTTAGCCTCTGAATTGGGGATTCAATGATCTTGTCTTTATAACACATTTGGGGGGTTGTTTGGACAAGCCCAGACCTTCCTGTGTCTTCAATTGTCATAATCTTTCTAGTTCAAGGCTCGAAGTTTAGTGTTTTTTTTGAGCTAGCATAGCCTTCCCATTGGTTTAAAACCAATCTGGTTGCTCTGCCCTTCATGACTGCCTTATAATCAGATACGCCAACTAATAAAATGTCTACCATGATCCTCTTTGAAATCTAATATCGCTGATCCCCGAATTATGATGGTTTGACTTTTCAATCTTACGATGATGATGATAGCAACTTGACAAAATTGTATAGTTTATATAGTCTAATACTGTAAATTGTTCTGTTTTGCTAAATTATGTTCTGTAATTATGTACAGTTTACTACTCCATACTGATCACCATTCTTTAAGACTTTGGGTAGGCTAGGCCATGTCCTAGGCCATATTATGGGTCATCAGCATTCATCAACATCATAAGTCGGGGACCACCTGTACAGATGTCATGCGAATATTAAATCGAAATATTTCAGTTTAGGAACATTTTCAGGAAGAATCCTCCAAAGCTTTTATTCAGTTTGCTGTTCCAGATGGTATTGTACATTTGGAAGGAAATTTGACTTCTCCTGACAAACAGCTTTAGTCCGAATGTAAATCTTGAGCCACAGTTACTGACATATTTATCTTTTTGCAGAGAAAGTGGTCAAGGAAAGGCTACATGAGGACACGTTGGCTTATTCACAACCAGTATGTGAACATGAATACACACACACACACACACACACACACACACACACACACACACACACACACACAAACACTCTTTTCCCTACATACTGTCTTGTATCTCATTCTCTAAATGTTCTCTGTTGGTTTTTTAATTATGCTGTGTGTCCAGAGTGTGTACGTGCCTGTGTCTTAACACCTTACATCCGCTCTGGAAAAAAAAAAAGGCGTGTGTGTGTGTGAGAGCGTGTGCAGCTTGTCAGCGTGCATGACTGACAGTAATATCAGACACGCATTAATAGAGCTTTCGTGGCAGCAGGTGCCTAGAAAGTGCGTATGAGGGTGAAATGATTAATGAGCCAAGTTACCCTGGCTGCGCTGACAAAACACACTCTCACACACACACACACACACACACACACACACACACACACAGATTCTCCTTCCTTACAGCTAATGAGTTATAGCAGCCAGTGAGAGTGACAGCACTGATAGAGAGAGTACACAGGCACACTCATGAACACGCACACACACACACCCACACACAACTATACACTCCCTTTTGATAGCTAATGCCGTGATTCAGGGAAAAAATTAATCTCATGATACAGAAAAGATTTCAGGATCAATTCGAAAGGTAGGCTACAATTATGTAGAACACATGCTATTTTTTTCTGTTCACTTGCTAGGAAAAAATGGTGCTACGGTTCTTTATTTTCCTTTATCGAGATCCCTTTAATTTGTACCTTTTACCCAAACCCAAACTTTTCCACATTTTGTACTCTAAAACCCGGACTTGTCTGGGATTATGTACATTGTTTGAACAAAAATATGTAAATACCTGACCATAGTATTCGATACAATATATATATATATATATATATATATATATATATATATATATATATATATATATATATATATATATAATATAAAATGAAAATAGTGAAAGTTAAGAAGTAATTTTGTTGATTATACACAGTATATGGACAAAAGTATTGGGACACCTGCCCTTTTCTGCCTGTGCACAAATCCAGCTCCGTGAAGATCTAGTTTACATGGTTTGGAGAGCAAAAGCTTGAGTAGCCTGTTTTAGAGCTCTGATCTCATCTCTAATAAACACCTTTGGGATGAACCGGAACACTGACTGCACCCCAGGCCTTCTCACCTCCCCTACATCAGCACTGACCTTACTAACACCCTTGTGGCTGATAAACACAAATTTCAAAAGGTCACTCCAAAATCTAGTGGAACATCTTCCCAGAAGAGTGGAGGGAATTCTAAGAGCAAATTGGAACAAAAAAAGAAATGCGATGATTAAAAAGCACATACCATTCTTATGACCAGGTGTCCACAAACTTTTGGCAATATAGTGAATAAGGTTATTGTAAACCCAGCATTTTTTTTTCTGTATATGTGTGTGTGTGTGTGTGTGTGTGTGTGTGTGTGTGTGTGTGTGTGTGTGTGTGTGTAGGGGCCTGGACTTGGTGAACGTGCACCTTTTTCATGACGCTTCGAACCTCGTAGCCTGCAAATGCAGTCCCTCTGTGTACTCGACTTACAGACAGAAAGCTCTCCGTTACGTCATCAGCAGGTCAGCCCATGTCAACGAATACTACAACACCTGCAACATCTGTAAAAACCCATATACCGTATTTTTCGGACTATAAGTCGCTACTTGTTTCCAATTTTTCTGGGTTTTTCCCGGTTTCACAAACTTCAAGCCAAAAAACTGAGCCCCATAACATTAGACCAATGAAATTTCCGAACGGAAACCAAAAAAACGCATCTCACCTGTGTTCTGAGCTGCACGGCATCAGGAGAAAAAACGTTTTTTTAAACGCACGACGATGCCAAAAGAAAAACTCTCGAGAGAAATAGTTGTGAAAGGAAGGAGGAAGACAGTGAACAATGACTTTCTTGGTTGAGTCAGGGTGAAGGGAGAGCTCACTAACTCCAGTTGCAACAGAAATCATATAAGCACAGACAGGTTTCCAAAACTCGTGCTTTTTTATTTTTCTTGGCAACAGCGTTGCGGGTTAATCAAAGAAACTTAGAAATGAGCATCAGAAAATAATAAGGACGTATTCCTCGGTGTTGCACACATGCAGTGATAGCGGAAAAATGCGGCGGCAGGCTATTCCCAAAATACCGCTCTGCTTTTAAAGGAGCCACAACATATTTCACCCCTTACACCGTGTAACAGACACTGTCTTTCGTTAAAGCCTGTGTAAAGTTCATTAGTTTCAATGTAGACACCTGCGGCTTATAGATGCTTATGGGCTTATTTATGTTCAAAATAAAAATCTTTGTCAAATTCAGTGGGTGCGGCTTATACATAGGTGCGCTTTATAATTACGGTACTTATAATCAGGATTCTGCAAGTGTAGCGTCTCAGTTTTCTTGTGTGTGCATCAAAATAACACAGAACCAACAAATGTCTTTGATACACAGGATATCTAATGACTTCGGACCACTGCCTTTCTTCCTGTTTGGAGATTTTAACTTCCGCCTCGATACACTAAGACTAGTACAGGTACGATTTACATCTGGTCCAGACACACATACAGTACACACCTCATCATCAGGGTACGAAGGTGTGTTTACTATATTGTCTGTATATTCAGGACCTCTCTACGACTGCAGAAGTGCAGATGGTGATGGACAGCACAAACGAAGTGGAGAAAATCATCTACAAGGAAAAAGGCAACGACCACAAGGTGCGCCTGGTGATTCATGTAATCACCGTGGTGATAGATTGCACAACGCTAAATCCATAGAGAATATGGCATCCCTGCTGCTCTGTACACTACCTGTGCTGGACCCAGATGATTTATTGACTCTTGTTGTGTTCAACTAAACACTGTCCGGGGTTAGATTTATGACTCGCGAGACAATATTGACTTTTTATCGCCAGTGGAGAAAATGCATGTCTGCATTAAGATCGCTAGGCGTTAATGCGTGATTCGTTTTTACGAGACATTAGAGTCTTGTTCTTCTGACATTCAAGATGTCTTTTTATATTCCTTCTTCTATTGTCTGTGTTTTCCCGAAAGCAGGTGCTGTTTCAAATAGAGACTAAGCAGTTTTTATACCTGCACCATAAACTCTTCAGAGAGGACACTGGACAAAAGGTGAGCTAAAAGTCGTTTGTGTTCACTGTGTCACTTCTCAATCCTTTTGCCGAAACAGATTCAGAGTGAAATTGGTTCTTTTTGGTCCGTTTTGTTTTTGGTTTGATATAAAATTTAAATGAATGAAAAAACAACAAAAAAGTGATAAATTCAGGGGCCTTCAACTATCGAGTTTGCAATAGGCTGAATTTCAGCACTTTCCGAATCTTTTCCTCTGCATCAATAAATTAAGATCCCTCTGATTCTGTATTAGGGTCATTTGAGGTAAATTTTTATTAAAAATGTATTAAATCATATAATATTTACAATGGTAATAGTATATGCACATTATTTGGTTTAGAGCAAAAAGTTTGGGCACCACTTTGCTAAGTGCACAAATTTCTACCCAATCATGTTATTGAGTCATTTTTTAGCTGATTATATAAATATTTTCACTCATTTGTTTTTTGTTAGGTTTTCTTTACATAAATGCATCCATGCACTTCACATAAATCCATCCATCTATTTTTCCAAAACGCACAGCTGCTGTGATTCTCTCATAGGTATAAAAGCCTGAGTCTCAGTTTGCCCGAGAACAGAACCAGCATGGAAAACTCTTATAATCCTGAAGTTTATTCTGTCTATGTAAATGCCACCTCGTCTTAAACCACCTTTCAGCTCCTGGAGTATGACAGCGAGACAGCAGCCTTCGATGACATCATCACAGAAGAGGAGATTCGGTTTCTTCCCAGGTAACTCAGATCTTTCGAAGCAAAACAAAAAAAAAACTAATGTTGAGAGTGTTCATGTTTGCATTGTTTTAAAATGTATGTTAATATAGATTTTGTTGTCATGTTCATTTGCAGTTACCCCTACAGTGAAGACTACTCTAAACCCACGCAGTACATGAACACACGCTGTCCAGCCTGGTGTGATCGCATCCTCATGTCCCACAACACAAGGGACGTCATCTACAGGGTGAGTCCTGACATACCGTAAACCCTCAGGTTTTCACAATGATTTAGTCTTTGTCTTATGAGGGAAAAATGTTTTGTTGACTTTCTAGGTAAAACTAAAGATTTTTTAGGAAAGATTTGTTACTTAGCAACAAAGTACCTGATTATTATTACTGAATAGGTTTTATTGTAATATAATTAAATATGAATCATTTTACCAAATAAATGCAGTTCCTCATAATTATTCATTTTTTTGTATAGTAACTAGGTTAGGTTAACTAGGTAACTAGGAGTAAAATAAAATCAGCAACTTGGATTATTTTAAATGAGTTGCTTGATTTTAATATGGTCTTTTACAGAGAAACGATGGACAGAATAACGTCGTGTACAACATCCTGGGGCAGAAGGTCTGCATGGGAGACCACAAGGTAATGCACTAGAAAATGAATGGACTGTGGATTCCATACGCAGCATCAACATGACTGATATTTGACAATAACTGGGAATTAAACATTAAATCTAATTCAGATATTGTGTAGTTTTTTTGTGTTTTGTGAGATGCTTCATTCTGAGTATTTTGCTTTATTTTCCAGCCTGTCTTCTTGTTCTTTGCACTGAAATCCAACAACCAGTGATATAAAATATGGACCTATTAAAGGGTAAGGGATTTAGCACACACACATTGTATGCTTACAGAAAAAAGTCTTTGTGTTCATCAATTCATCAATCAAGTTGTTATATAGTATATGGATAAAAGTTGGCGGATGCCTGGCCTTATGATTTGTGTGTTTTTTTTTTAACATTACATTTCACATTCAGTCTCCATTTACAGCTATAGAAAACTCCACTCTTCTGGGAAGATGTTCCACTAGATTTTGGAGTGTGGTTAGAGAGATTTGGGCTCAATCAGCCCCAAAAGCATAAGCAAAGTAGAGTACTGATGTAGGTGAGGTAAGGATGTCCAAGTTCAGGCAGTGTTCCAATTCATTCCAAATGTGTTCAATATGCTTGAAGTCAGAGCTCTATAACAGGCCAGTCAAGATCTTCCACTCCAACCGACATAAACCATTTCTTCGTGGAGTTCTTTTGACCTTGTGCACACTGGCATTGTCATGCTGGAAGAGGTTTTGGTTTCCTAGTTCAGGTGAATGAAAAATTGTACTGCCATCCAAAGACATCCTATACAACCGTGTGCCTCACAAAATATGTTTGTCTATATAGTGTATTTGGAATCATTTCTCTTATATATTCTTTTTCTATTATTAAAAATAGAATTTTTTAAATTAATTAATTTATTTTAAAAGTAGAACGCTCAATTTCAACCGAAATAATCAATCAAACAGCAGCATGTTATTTTGAATTGTCGTGACAGCACTAATCTGTAAGAGCCATCTGCTGCTAGTTTGCGTGAAATGTCAAAATTCATTAATGTGTTAAATCATAAATGATATGAGTACACTTTTTCTATTGTGTTGTAAGGTGTAACAATACTTAATTCTCTTTATACAGTACATGCATTTCAATGCACCTGAATGTGAATTTTCTCAAAGGGCACATCTGTTTTTTCTTTTTCTTTCTTTTTTATTATACTGTTTATGTTGTGAATAAATGTGAATTAAGGTTAGTTATTTATATATATATATATATATATATATATATATATATATATATATATATATATATATATATATATATATATATATATAGCATTCGATTTTAGATATGTAGGATTTGTAATGTAAAGAGAAAACTTTAAATTGTGGAACGAATGTGGAAAAAATCTAACAATAAAAAAGGAGAAAAGTTTTTATTAGTTATCTTTAATTATGCTCATTATTTGCATTATTAGCACATTTTTTTTATTTTTGGTAGTAGAAGTTATAAGTAAAACTATAAAAAATAATAATCATTATTATTATTATTATTATTATTAAAACAACATTGTTACATTATATTTTGTATTATGTAGCCATTATTATTTTAGTGGTTGCATTCATAAAATTATTTATTTGTATTATTATTATGATTATTATTATTATAAGCTTTATTTATGCAGTATTTTATAATCAGGTTTACAGCATTTAAATACAACAAAATTAAATTACCCTCGCTGTCATATTAATATTCTTTTTTACAGGACTGTTTTACAAACATATATTATTGTTGCTATTATTGTCATATTTATTATGATTATTCTTATTATTATTACTAGTATTACGAGTAGTTCTTTCTCTAATACAGTCTTTTTCCGAGCACGTTTCTGTGCACCATGTTTTCTCAGTGTTAGACAGATGTTTATTGGAGTATGCGTGTTCACTAGTTCAGCTCGCTGCTTTCTCATGGAGCCATTTTCCACTCCAGTGCTCTTGTTCACGTTCTTTCGCAGGGAGCGCAGGCCCCCGGAGATTCCTTCTGTGTAAAACAGTAAAAACAGAGCTGTCACTCTACCTCCCCTGATCCATGGCTTTTGAATCCTTGACATTCCGCCGTTTGCTGCGTTACTAGCAGCGAGCAGGGTGCTATAAATATGCCGGCGTTTATTAATTACAGCCATCAGCATTAGCGAGGAGGATATATCTTGGCTTGTTGTCCTCTATTGGCATTTTTACGGCCATGATTTCGTTTTGCCGCCAGGTTTATGCGTGTTCTATAGGTCTTGCGATGCGGCGTAGATGGCCTTGTTGTTTTTGATTGTTTGATTGTTGTCCTGCGTGACAAAAAAAACGTCTCTAATCTGATTGGTCAAAAACGATTATTGCTGATTTTTAATTTTTTTTTACTTTATACCAATGTGCGTGTTCTAAAATGGTCTCGTTTTTATAGTAACAACTCGTTCACTAGAGGATTTCCTTTGGCAGACTGAGCTCATAATCTAAGCCTAATGGATTTTATTTTGTATTTTGAACAAAAAGGAATATGCACATTTTTTATGAGAAGTTCAACATTTAAAACCTTTATGGAAGGAGTCTGCAGTGTCAGTATTTTGTACCAACCACAAGAGTCTTCTTTTTGGAATTTTCTACTTCCTGTATTCAAAAATGTCCTTCTTTGAAATATAAGATCTGAAACATGACACAAATATTGAACAAAAATTCGTTATTTTTATGTCCAGATTTTTCCAGAAGTAACTGTTTTTTTAACTGAATCAGCATGAAACTTCAAGATGTCCTGTCATAACCAAAAGCTGTACTTCTAATTTCTTCATTGTCATTGTCTCCTAGGTGTGTCCGTGAAAAAGAAGGTTTCCGGATGGCTGTTATTCTGCTACAAAAGCTCACAACCTGCGTAGACCTCAAACCACACAAAGGGAGGGGAGGCAGAGAAATGATGCAGCCCAGCCCTAGTACAAGTTCTACATTTTTACAGTTCTCAAGAGATTTTAGTTTCCTGCTTAGTTTGAGATTATCACCAGTCTTCAAACCCTACAGTCAGGGAATGCACGTGAATCCACTAGCTTTTTTTTTTTCTTTCAACTTTATATCAATAGCATGCTCAGTACAAGCTCCAGCTATACACCGTACACTTCAGAATTGCACAAGCTGCTCAGTCAACACCCCCCACCCCCACACACACACACTTATATTCCGATGTTAAATATACGTTCCTTAGGCTTATAAACATTTATATAGTACGAGTTTCCGCCGCATTCCACCATGGCCGTCGTCTTAATATGGGATCTCTGCTGTGCAGTAAGTCAGACATGATCGGATCGAGAGAATATGCACCAGGCAGGGACGAAATCGAAAGGCCACCAGCAGCGTATAAAATATGGAAATGCATCCCAAAGAGACAGAGACAGACTTTTAAAAATAGCTTCAGTTTGTAGCTACAAACCGCCTTTTATATAACAACACCATATAAAGCTAAATGTAATTGTTTTATTGTATTTTTTTGGTGTGAGGGATGTAGTCAGACGAAACTTTTTTGACTGACCTTTTTAGAAATAAGTCGCCTTAGTTTCCATTTTCCGCTATATGTTTATATGTATACACTATATGACTGAAGGTTTTTGGACACCTGACCATCACACCCACAAAGTTAGAAGCACACAGTTGTACAGAATGTGTCTGTCTTTCTTTACAGTAGAATTACAATATCCCTTTACTGGAACTTAGAAGGCCAAACACTGTTCCAGCATGAAAAAAAAATACAAACCCTATGTACAAAGCGAGCGCCGTAAAGACATCCTGTGTTAAGTTTAAAGAAGAAGAACTCCTGCACAAAACTCTGACCTCAACCTCACCAAACCTCAAAACCCTGACTGAACCCCAGACCTCAACATCCAACATGAGTACCTGATCCAACTAATTCCCCACAGCCACGTGCCTTAATCTAACCGAAAGACTTCGCAGGAAAATGGAGGTTATAATTAATATTAAATAGTGATCTGATACACGGTCCATTAAGCACACGGTTCAACTTTTAGGTGCCTACAAACGTCCAACCATATAGTGTATATATACGAAGCCAAGTCTATGACCAAATCTTGTATTGCTTCATCGTCATGCTGCTATAATGCCTTTACCTTCTGTACTTAACCTTCATTTATGAATAATCCAGTGGCAAGGTGCGTGCTTAGAAACACATGTCTTTAGTTGTACTCTACTGATCTGTGAATAGTTTAGCATTTACTCCTTTATATATGATTTTGTGGTTCTTTATCCCGCATTTATCCTGTTAATAACACGAATTATACTCTGTTTGACGTTTTCTTTAGTGGCCTAATCACACAACATGGAGTCCCATCACGAATCGTTAAGCTTTATTCCTTTTTTTTAATTTCAAAACCAATCCGGACCACCGACAATCGATGTTCATTAACCACCATTTAAGCATGCACAAGAAAAGTAAAGGATACTGATATGACAGGCAGGCCATTATTTTAATCTGAGTACGATTCGATCTATTTGTGTAATCTAAATACTCCCCCCCTTAACACACACACACACACACACACAAACACACACGGACACACACTATTCGCCCTCCAACCTGAGAATTTTTTTTTTTTCCTTTCTCCAAATCGATAATTTACGTGCGAGGGTTAAATTGCACTGCCCATTTGTCAATAATGGACTTGTTGGAGTTGATCCATGATGGTGCTCGACATAACGCATTGCTCTCGAGAGCTTTGCTCCAAGCTGAAGTTCAATACAGGGGCTGTGATGTTGCTCAATGAGAAGCACTGATATTCTTTTTTGGCATTTGTGATTTTATAATGAGATCGAAACACTACTTTTTTTTTTTTTAGAGCATAATTTATAACTTTTATACGTTGTAAGGGGCACTGATCATCGCTGGGAGTCTCTTCGGGCTCGTCGTGTAGCCACTGATGTTTGCACTTATCGGGGATGCGTTTTTAATTTTACACAGAGTTGATTTAGGACCACTAAGAAATTGTTTAGAAATATTTTACAGTAGCGTTTTTAGAAGGTTTGCTCAGAATGGTTTGAAATTAGACATGTGATGATAGGCAGATATTATATATATATATATATATATATATATATATATATATATATATATATATATATATATATATATATATATATATATACATATATATATATATATATATGTATATATATATATATATATATATATATATATATATATATATATATATATATATAAATATAAATATATATAAATATATATATAATGTCATATATGAAATATTATACTTTAGTACAATGTGAAGCATCCCTTGAAATGTAATGTTTTAAAGCCTTTTTCTAAAGAAAAAACATACCAGGTGAAAATGAAATAATAAAAAAAAAACAAAAAAACAAACCAGGTCTTCATCTATCAAGTCAAACAATTTAATACCTGCACTGATATTGAGCTGTATTTATTATACGTTTCCATAGTGTTCCATAGTGTTCGGCTTCTAATCTGAATTTCATAACCTCCACCATTTACATGGTGGGACATCCATTCACTGAGATTGTCTGAATCTCGCCCATGTGGTTTTGCTCCGAAACAAACGAGTGCTTAACCCCCTTCGAGGCGATGCGGCTGCTCTTGTTTTAGTTTGTTTTGTTTGTTCAGACAGACAGATTAGGGGCGGCTTGTCTTGGCTCATCGGCATGTGAAAAGAGGAAAGCCAGTTAAATCCTGACCCGGCGCGGTCATTAACACACCTCGAAGAGATTGATGGTGCTGTGATTCCGGCAGCTTTCGGGCTTTCCGCTGATTGCCGAGGGAAGAGTGGTCAATAGAGGTGAAGTCTCGCTTACACTCATTCTATAAAAGAATCGCTTTGGATTTGACTAACGCGCCGGCACACTGTGTCGTTCCCAAGGTTCTGTTCGCTCACAGACTCGCACAGCTTGTGCCAAATGTGTCATATAAACGTGTATCTCATACCGTCTGTTTTCCTTTTTGAATTTCCTGTTTGTCATATTTATCTGAAGAAAAAAAGAATCAGGAAGCAGTTATTCGACTGCGTGTGTACCTCCGAAGCAGCTGAAAGTCAATGTCTCTGTTCAGCATTACGCCTCGAAATCACAAATGTTTCATTTTCAAATGGTATGTGAACCTAATCTGTGTGGTTTCACTCCCACTTTTAATAAAATGTATCTATGAATCATGAAAAGTCTTCATTGGTGTTTTTACTAAAAATGATTCTCGGTTTGAATAAAAATAAGTGATGCACGTAAAACCTACACTGACGTACTACAACCGCAGACTTGCTGATTCATGCAATCACCCAATTGGGTGATCATGTGGAGTGCAATGCATAAAATAAAAAAAAATAACTACTCAAAAAATTTCAGGTAATGTTTACATCAAAGATCAGTGTAAAGGAAAACATGTTTTCACAAAGCACTGAAGACATTTTCTGGGTTGTTACACACAACAGTCTGGAGTTGTGTTTGGAGTCTGGAATGACAAAGTGGTGTGAAAAACAAAAAACATAACGAAATTCTTATTGAAACAGCCTGCAGATTCTACATTTGCATTCACAACATTTGTCAAACGTCCCTATTCACTGCGAGTTTCCATTATTTCATGTATAAACTCAACAGTTGTATAAATGGTGTTGAGGGTCTTGTTCCTGGTGCTGGGATTTAAAGTACACAACCTTCTGATTCGAATAAGAGTTCTGTACAACCACAGGAAGTTCAAAGAGTTCAAAATGGTCAAAATGGACAAGATTTCAAACCTTGGAAAGAAATAGAAGTTGTAAGATATATAGAAAGCAAAGGGTTTTATTTTATTTGTAAAAGTACTTAGGTCTGTATGGTCATGTTTGTGGTAGAAAACCACATCTGGTTTCAGGTTTACTAAAGCTGGACAGTTCAACACCTGAAAAGAATTTTCCCAATTTTCAGAAATGAATTTACTGTTCATTCGAAGTGGCCAAATGATAAGTCTAATACTTATCAACCTAATCATTTCTAATCAATGCCTGCCAGCTGGCTCATATATTACAGCCTATCACACTGCAGTTCCCAATTTTATCATTTGTGTCCAGAAAAGATTGCAATTATTATAATTTTTGCGTTCGTATCTTTGGGTCGGTATGAGAACCGTGCGAAAAGTTCACCTCATGGATTACAAAGACATCGACCTTAAAAATCGGTCAATAAACAACAACATAAAGGACAGGGTTATTAATAATTGGCACCTGCGCTAGTGCTCTAGGCTGGGAATAATGTTTACTCACCGCATTACTGGAGCAGGTGTTAATAAAATGCACACTGATAGCTTTATGTTGCCTTATCAGTAAGAGGGTGTTACTGCACAACTTCAAGATACAGCTTTTCTTTCATTTATCGTCATACTAACATCCTTCCCCAATGGTGCAATGTGAACCGTGTAACAAAAACACTCTTTATTCCTTCTCAGTGACTCTGAGCAGAGCATTAAAAACGGACAATTTTACAGTTTATGAGTCCTGTTTAGGAACCTATTTAGAAAGTGGGGATACATTGATATTTTGCAAAGTGCATTAGATCTGATGCAACTCAATCTCTAAATCTTCAGGTAGGAGAGTAATAAAGTTACTATATACTACATTATATTAAGTAATAATTAATATGGATGCTATATACTATACTGTATTTATCATATACCAGATGCAATGTCATCTGTCTACAGTGACAATTGCATAGCTTTTATTTTACCTCATACACTGCTTAATTAATAATAAAATATCTTCCCCTTAATATAAAATGATTGGGTAATTCTTATTATAAGATCATTACAAAACAAATATAAGAACATTTTTTCTATAGATTAAAATATTTAATATTTTTCAACTCGTTTTCAAGCTTGACAGATCCAAAAGAAGGAAAAACGAATACGTAGAAATACGTTTAATTAACTCATATTTGTTTTATACTCTAAAAGGAAGTGTATTTACATATATTTTCCTGTACACATTGACCATAAAGATGCCTGTGCTTTTTAAACATCACATTCTAGATTTACTCCCTGTAGGTGGCGTTAGGAAGCCTGGGGTGAAGTCAGCATTCCAATTCATTCTAAAGGTGTTTAATAGGAATGAGGTCAGAGCTTTTTAGCAGACCTCTTAAGATCTTCCAATTCAACCCATGTAAACTATATCCTAATGGAGCTGGCTTTGCACACAGGTACATTGTCATGGCTGGAACACATTCAGGAGAGAAACATTGAATGCTAATGCAGATATAGACATCCTATACAATTGTGTGCCTCCAACGTTGTGGTAACAGTTTGAGGAAAAATTACGTATGGTTGGAAAAGTCAGGTGTCCTGATACTTCTAGTCAGTAAATCGTATATATTTATATAAAGTGTGAATAAAAATTAAATTATCAAAAGAGCGGAGTGGTTTTACTTTGTTCCAATTTTCTTATTGATTAATGATCAGCATGTCATACTTTTATTGAGTAACATTTAGTAATTCCAAACACAACACAGTATCTTTGCTAAATATATGTATCTATTATTGGCACTATGTATTCATATGAATATAAAATATTTGAAGTATATTCCCGTTGTTTTTTTTTTTTTCAGGACATGGGTCCCTAGCCTGGGGTTTCAGACCTGTGGGGTCAACTGAAGAGAAGAGAAGAGTTGTTGTACATGAAATGTGAAGGATCTGGAAAGATTCTCTATAAAGGAACATTTCTCATTCACTCAGAGCTGCTTTATTAGCAAATGGAGGTGGCAAAGCCTTCTTTGCTCATATTTACCTATGGTGCCAATGTTAATGGTGGGCACTGTAGCATTATTCTCGTCATGACACAACAAACACTTGCAACAACAAGACTTTATTGCACCGTTATATACTTATCAAACATCGACGTTGCTCACTGAAGTAGACCCGAATATTGAGGAATAATTTCTCTTGCATGTCAAGTTCAATAAATAAACATAATTTGGGAAATTATTTACAGAAAGACAGAGCTGAAACTATACTCTAGAGATGCTGCAAGTATATCTGTGTGTATATGTATGTTAGTGTGTGCGTACGTGTGTGGTTTGATATTCAGCATGTAAACATTGTCATATACACATGTACGTGTGTGTTTCTGCCTGTGTATGGATGTTTGGGTGTGTTTGCATGTGTGTGTGTCAGATGTGATGTGGCCCCAGGCGTAGCACTGAGAATGATCTGCGGTGTTTGCGCAGAAGCAGGCGGATCTTTTCGTCGTCCGAGTCGGGGTCAAGAGGTTTGTTGTATTCCTCGTCCTCCAGCTCAGTGTCTGAGGTGGCCTGTCTCTCGCCCCTGGATGCCTGAGTGGAGCTCGGCTCAGACGCGCTCTTCTTACGCCACTTAGTGCGACGGTTCTGGAACCACACCTGAGGGGGAACACACACACACACACACACACACACAGTGTCAACCCATCTAATAAATGTATACATAAAGAGCAGTGTGTGACAGATCTCCAGGATTGTGTGTGTGTGTGTGTGATGTGTGTTCTGTAATTTAACCGTTTGTAATTGTAATTAATTATAGATTAATTTATGATTTAAATTCTGTTTGAATGTTCTATCTATCTATCTATCTATCTATCTATCTATCTATCTCTCTCTCTCTCTCTCTCTCTCTCTCTCTCTCTCTCTCTATCTATCGCTTTCATGAAAAAATGAGGAAAAAACTAAAGCAGAAACGTAAAAAAATAAATAAAACCTAACCCTAAATCTTAAACTATATAATTCTGCACCACTTTACTGTAACCTCATTTAATTCACTTTAATTCTATTCTAATTTGTTCTGTTGAAATGTGCTCTTTTTTGTAATTCTGATCAATGTCAAGCTCCTCTCCTCATTTGATTCTATCCAATTCATTTCTATTCTGTAATACATGCTCATTTAATTTTGTTTTGTTTTGTTTCATTTCATTTCGAAATCTTCCATTGGAATTCTATTCTAAACTGTTGTAATATGCATTTGTAATTCTATTCCATTGCAATCAATTCTGCTCTGTTCTACCGCCATCTTCTTTAAATTTATTCAATTGCAATTCACTTTTTCCAACCCACTACAAAACAAATTTCAATAATTCTATTTCAAAATTACTTCTGATAGAGTTGATAAAATACACTCAGTGTAAAACAGAAACAGAACTAGATATCAAATGTACTATTTAAGAGTCTTTTTAAGGAAATGTATATATAAAATTAAATGATATCAAACAAATTTGATATATACAGATGTGGCCATTAAAAAAGCAAAATTCTGTCACATACAATTAGCATTTATCAGGCCAAATAAGTGCAGAATCAGAAAAAAAATATGCATAGTTATTGTGTGTGTGTGTGTGTGTGTGTGTATGACCACATAATCAGGCTGTGTCATCTTACTTTAACCTGTGACTCGGTCATGCCCAATGAGTACGCCAATCTCGCTCTCTCTGGTCCTGCTAGGTATTTGGTCTGCTCAAAGGTTTTCTCCAGGGCGAAGATCTGATGGCCGCTGAACGTCGGCCTTGTGTGTTTCTTTCTGCCCACCGTCTCAACAGGATGCCCACTGTCTACTAAACAACACAAACAAAACTCATCAGACCAATCTGTCTATATTTACATTTTATTTTGCTTGGATCCTTTGTTAAGATTGAACAAATTAGTACATCAGCAATGAGGACATGTAGATGATTTTAGAATATCTAATTAAATTTTTTTTAAAAATAAGCATTGCATTAAGTCAGGTTTCATGTCTACCCTTAGGTTGCTTTAAACAAAAAATGCCATAAATGTATATACTGCATGTGGATCTTATACTGAACCGTGTTTTAATACACAGGCATCCTGTTTAAACTCAATTTAACTGAATTATTTTAAGAGTGCAAGTTCACATAGTTAGCAATTTACTTATTCTGTATTTTGTTCATAATGTATTTTAGTACACAGCTAAACAATTAAGAGGTCAGTGCAAAACGTTTAATCATTTTATAATTTGAATAAATAGCAACATTTAAATGTCTGGATTTTTACTTCTATTATAAAACAATAAGGATATGATCAGGTGTGCGTATGTTTGTGTGTGTTTAATTGATTTGATTAATACAATAATATTATTATTCATTGTTATCATTTAAATTTTATATTTAAGACTCAAGATTTTATCATTCATATAGTTTCTATAATTATAATATTTAGTTATATATTATTTGCTAATAATATTATTTCAATTAAATCAATAACACACACACACACATTCACATTTACTGTATATATGTATAGTTTAACTAAAATAATACAACTATTATGCTGCTCATTTGCATATCAGTAATTATTCACAGATATTATGGAATATAAATTTGTCAATATTATAAAAATTTGACTATCATATATTTTTATAATACAAATTGTTGTAAATAATATTATATGTTAGAATTTATTATGTCACACATTTAATATCTAAAATCTATTTATTATATTTAAATGCCTCAATGATTAGAATGTGTTTGATTTTAGTTTGAATTTCATATCTGGTGTTATTCAGCTATAATGAACAAAACTAAAATAATAATTAGACATGGATGCATTATGCTTATTGGATTTCTGAAGAAAATGTCTTAACCTAATGATGCTGATTTGTCTTACTGTTACTGCACTGTTGTCTGCCTCCTCTCCAGTCGTA
Source organism: Silurus meridionalis (assembly GCF_014805685.1). Taxonomy (NCBI): domain Eukaryota; kingdom Metazoa; phylum Chordata; class Actinopteri; order Siluriformes; family Siluridae; genus Silurus; species Silurus meridionalis. The sequence goes on along the minus strand of NC_060900.1, from coordinate 4,998,210 downwards.
TCCTCCCTCCACCCAGCAGCTGGTGCGTCCCTTTACACCTGGACACTCAGTAGGTTTGGGGAAAGCACCCAGAGTTGTTTGGGTGTAATCCCGGTTATAATACACCCCCGGAGTGGGTACGGTGCCACTAAAACCCCCCATGCTGGAATATCCAGAGAGCAGTGTAGTATTACCCGGAGCTCCCACTACAGATCGACTCAGGATGTCGCTGATGCCGTGTGGTGTACCCGCCTGCAGCTGGGCGTTCAGGTTGCCAGGACTGAGCTTGTAGAAGCTATTGGGCACTGAGTATTGGCACATGGGTGCCTTGATGTCCGTCGGGAACTGGTTTAAGCCGTTGTTGAAGAGGAAAGACCCGGACAGGTTGGGCTCCATGGGAACCAGCGTGTGTCCTCCGTCTTTGTCCAGTAATGAAGGATCCAGGGTGAATATTTAATATTTAATAGCCGGAGTGATCTCACATGAAAGGCCAGCTTTGGTCTGATCCACTTTGGACACTATGTCCTCCAGAAGAGTGTTCCTAAGTTCGTTTTGCTCTTGAGTCAGTATGAATCTTAAAATTACTTCTCCTCAACTTTTACCTGTTTTGTTCCATAGTTTGTGCTGCAACTCCAAAGTCAACACCGAGCGTCTTGCCACCTTTAACCCAGTCCTGCAGTCCTGCAGACGAATGCCTTCGAAGCCAGCTCCTAGCTCTCAGGTCATAAATACGAGCTACCTTGCACAGATGTGGTGTTCATTTGATAATGATGACCAACGTTAGTGCTGCCGGGCCTCGACTGGACAAGCACATAGCACAGCACAGGGCCTGATTGGTCACTGCACAGGACGGCAGCTCAGGATTGGTCTGTGGCAGATTAATGGCTTTTTGAAGTGGCAGGGAGGGAATTAGTGAGTTTTTGATGGCCTCCCTGCCCTGTGTGTGGAGCAGCAGTAACACACCGGAGTGGAAAGAGATAGCACTTTAGGAGCCTGTCGTGGTCGTCGGTTTGATTTTGATTGCAGAATTGTGAGCTACAAATAGTGACTTAATGGATATTTGGTGGAACAGCTTTTACACTGAGCTTGTTATTCTGCTATATGCCATGTTGAACAACATGAACCTTTTTGCTTCATTTTTTTCCCTTGTTGTTTTCCATGAAAGTGATGATAGATAGATAGATAGATAGATAGATAGATAGATAGATAGATAGATAGATAGATAGATAGATAGATAGATAGATAGATAGATAGATAGATAGATAGATAGATCACTGAGATTACTCTCTTCATCAAAATGCATCATTCAAATTTTCCTGACTGGTCATGAAATAAGATGGAAAAAGGACCAGTCAGCACTCAAGCTACAGATTCTGATGATTTAGTTACAAATGACAAAAAAAGAAAATGCACTTTTCTGTCTTCTTTCGAATAGAAGTTCTTAATAAAGGCAGTTTCACCCAATGAGACTTTTTATGTAGTTGTAACAAATGAAGAGCCAATTTGAGTCTTACTCCAGCAATTAAGTTGAAGTATAACAACAATAAAAGAATATTTTATTTATTTTCAACTTTAACCCTTGAACCCATACACACAGAATCTATGACAAACAGGTCAGTTACATATATGATGTTAGCTTTTTAGCCAAACCTGTGGACCACTAATCCATTCAACTGCCTGACAGAGCACATATTTGACTCGAAATGTCTTTGCAATTGTATTTAGTCTGTAATGAGCTCTTATAAGTTTTTCAGCTGATTACCATTACCAGGTTTAGCTTCTTTTTTTTTAAAGCTACAAATCTCCTGCTTATATGACACATTATAGTTTTAGATTTCTACTTGAATAAAATGACAAAAAGTAAATACTTTTGAACGTACTTACGTATAAAAACTATGAAAGCTGTTTATAAATAATTGATGCAATTCAATGTTTTATCCTTTCGTACATTACTGTATATCTTTATATGGATTTGCATGCCAGGTTATCAGTTGATGCAATTTAGTCTATGATTCGCTATTCACAGGTGGGAAAAAACGGCATGTTTTTTCTGAAATATACTGGAGTACAAATTTCCCAAAATGAAATGAAACGTACAAATACTTATGAAATGTAAGAAACGTAAATATCCTTATTACCTGCCAAAGGTGGTTTATCTTAGAGCATTAATTTACCTGGCAATATGAGGAATAAAAATGTGTGTATTTGATTTATTGTTTTAAAATGGACACTCAAATAGCTTATTCAGCATTATTACCTTTCACATTTACCTCTTAGTTCTCTCACTACAAATGTTTTATTCTACAGATTTCTTGTCAAGTTGTTCGAAAGCACAATGTGTTGTTGTTGTTTTTTTACATTACATACAGTTGCACTGAGGACTGGAACTCTGACACAATTTTCTCTTCGAACAGATTGTAACTGGGTGGAGCGAAAGTACAAACAGGTTTGCTTAGCCAATTATTACACCCCTAATAACGTCACTGCTTAAGCAAAATATTTTAAATATTATGTCCCACAAAATCTTTAGGTGTGTACTAGCAAGAAATAACATTCACAAATATATTTAATACGTACCCATTAATAATCATAAAATAACATAACATAACATACACTTTATGGTACTGAAAGTCTTGGGACACCATAAGATGAACCATTAGATTTGTATGTGCTTTTTGAAGATCTCATTCCATATTTAGTTCCCCATTGCGGTTATAATAACCTCCACTCTTCTGGGAAGATGTTCCACTAGATTTTGGAGTCTGCTTGTGGAGAGTTGTGCTCATTCAGGGTGTTAGTAAAGTCAGGTACTGATGTAGGTAATGGTGAGAAGGGCTGGGGTGCAGTCAGTGTTCCAATTCATCCCAAAAGTGTTCAGTAGGTTTGAGGCCAGAGTTCTGGAAAAGTCAGGTGTCCCAATACTTTTGACTTTTGTCTGTATAGTGAAGGTTTAGTTTATATGTTATTACAACATACAATAAAAACGTTTTCATGAGACTCACTCGATCTATCTATCTATCTATCTATCTATCTATCTATCTATCTATCTATCTATCTATCTATCTATCTATCTATCTATCTATCTATCTATCTATCTATCTATCTATCTATCTATCTATCTATCCAGCTCTTCAGCTGAATTCCTCATAAAAATCCTTGGACAGGATTCTGTTTTATATTCTATCCACTCTACCATGAAGATTGCAATTTTTACACATTTATTGATTTGGATCAAGATTAATGAATAAATGAGGACAATTTACATATAATTTTAACCGAAATACATTCAGTGGTCATTAAGATGCAATATTTGAAATGTGCATACTGGAAAGTTTTTTTTTTCTGATTACTTAAAAGACTGATGTAACTGACTGTAAACACCTTATGTATAAATATCGTTTCATTCTCATAAGATACAACATGCAATTTACAAAACTTTTCCACAACATATAATGATGTATACAATAGACAATAATTTAAAGGAAGCATGAATAAAAATGATTTTCTGATTTATTTCCTCTTCGCCCCTGTCACTGTTCTTTTGGTTGATGGCCTCCTCGAGGCAGAGTTATAGATATGTCATCTTTTTTTCTGTTTAATAAAACCGAATTGAGTGGTGACTCAACATATGGGATATTTTATAAGCAAAGTGTAACTTGTTCCAAAACTTTTCCTGTCCATTGAAAAAAGCATAAAAAGTTATCACAGGACCACAATATTCGTTAGTTCATCATCATCATCAACATCATCATCATCTTCTTCCTTATGATCATCCTCATTTTTATAATGACCAACATCATTATCAGTCTTTTGCTGTCAGTCTGCATAGATATACGCACCCCACACACCCACACACACACAGATGGTACATATCTATCAAACTGAAGCAGTCGTTCTTGTTTGTCAAAAATCACTGGGTGTGATGAGCAGCCAAAATGGGTCTGATTAACAATCAGAACCCAACCTTTTTTTTCATACCATTCATTTCCCTTTCACATTTCTCAGCTTCCTTGAAACCACAAAGCAAAATGTTGGTCTGTCAACCCACTCTGACTGAAGCATTATTAACAGATATTCCAGACTTTACAGTCAGATTCAGTCTTCTTATTCTAGTCATGCATGAAAGGTGAATACTTTAGAAACCTTTGAGATTTGAGAACGGAAAAACACATTCCGTTAAATAAACACCGCCTAACAGAAAACGTATATATAACAATGATTATAAAGACAACACTCACTAAGACGACAACACAAATTTATACAGCACTGACCCACATTAACACACCAACCTGCCAATGACAACCCATTTAGAACCAATCAAATGACAAAACCCTGAGAGTAAAGTATATGAGTTACTAGGGAAACCCGAACTCATCTCCAGGGAGGTAAAATAAAGTGTTATCTGGCACTGAACAGACAGTACATGCATGGCAAAGTACTTGAGCACGGTGACTAATTCAAAACTGAGACACACCTTGAAGAAGTACAGACTCAGTAAGGATGGTTTGATTAAAAAGACGGGGTGACACACAAAGTCATGGCTGTCCCCAAGAGCAGAGACTGTGACAGCAGTGTACACTGAAGACAGAGTTTCCCCCTTCACTGAATGCACTAAATACATCTACATTCAAATAAATCCGATTATCCCTCATTTTAACTTCCTCTCAGTCCATGACAAACTGCCCCACCTACTGGAGGAGCACAGAAAAACCTGCACACTCGCAAAACAACTACATACACACCTGCAACCAGGTGACCATGAAATTGTGTGCCCATGAAATTCAGTATATGCAACACACACACACACACACACACACACACACACACACACACACACACACACACACACACATATGAACATACATTATTTTATTACATTTTCTTTTCTTTTTATTAAAACTACTTATTTTACTTACTCATCTTATATATTCTTGCTTTTTTAAAAACTCTGTATGTTTCTATCTTATTTTTATTTTGCCTTTGAACCTTTTGGTCATAATCAGCTATAGTATTAAATGCTTTGGGGCACAATTATTGGACAGCACACTGTGTAACGGAGTACAAAAAAAACAAAAATCCATGAAACAAATTCTAAAGATACGAAATTGAATAGGCCTGGTATTGGCCTGCTATGCGTACTTTGTGTGTGTGTGTGTGTGTGTGTGTGTGTGTGTGTCTGGTTGTGTGTATAAATACCAACCAGAAAACCCCTAAAATTCCCATGGAAAATCCAGCCCATTGACATATGTCCACTAGGGGGCTCCCAACAAAATTTTTCGGCTTATTTATTTATGTTTGTTTGTATATTTGTTTATTTATTTATTTATTTATTTATTTATTTATTTATTTATTTATTTATTTATTTATTTATTTATTTATTACCTAACCTTTTAATAGTTAGCCCAGCATGTGCATATATTCATAAAATGTACTTATAAAATCTGCATAATCATGATTCACTGAACCCAGATCTCTCTGTGATAAAGCTTTTCTGCTGTTAATAATTTGTGGGCACCTTTTGATAAACGCATGTAGTTATGAAGAGACAATTTACAATAATATCTTGTAAATCCTTTACAAAAGTGCTCAGTGTGGTTCAGTTCATTCGCGTAAATAAAAAAAAATACAGATTTTGAACACATTTCAATAAAATAAACGAAGAGAACAGTTCTGTTTTTTATACTCTGAAATATTTGAAGTACATGAAGTAAAATCTTACATCTTAAATAAAATAAAATCTTAAATAGTAATTTTCAAAATTCTAGGACACTAATTGTAAGCAAATGTATCAGCTGCTTTGTAAAAAAGATCAGATTTTCCTCATGTCTAATCTCTTTTATTAAAGTATGTAATCAAATGACACTCAATGGATTTAAACAAAATGGATCAGCAGGTTTTGCACACCAGATAATAAAAAATCTGACATTCTACCTACCTGCCTACCTATTTATTTAACTATCTGTCTGTCTGTCTGTCTGTCTGTCTGTCTGTCTGTCTGTCTGTCTGTCTGTCATTCCCCCTATCAACCAAATCAACACCTAGTACCTTCCCATAGAAGGGTTGCTACCAAGTACCAAGAACGTTCTTGTTAAAATGTCTATAGAAGTGACATTGTATTATTTATAAAAAAAAATAACAGATTTAAGATCTTAAGTTCTTGGTTCTGCTTACACTTTTCTTTTTTTACATATTAAGACCAAATATACATAATATTTATGTTAAACCATTACAATGCTACACTCTTCCATGGAGAAGTTTGGTCTGTTCTCAATGCTCAAGAATAAGAAATGTTTTGTTTTCTCTGTTTGGCATCACTGTCCAACTATTACTAATAAACTTCAGCATTTCCAGCTGTATTCTGCATCCTGCTCTTACAAAATCACTACAGGTTGGGCTAGTGTTGGTGCCAGTGAATGTTTCTTTTTTTTTTTTTGTTTAAAGAAACATGATGTTTGTGTAGAAGTTAAGGCATTTGTTTGGACTTGTCTCAACAGATATGCACTGCAGCTTTAGGCTTATTGTACCTCCAGTGTGTCAGGTTTCTCAACACTGGAAGGGAAGACTACTGTTTTACAAACTGTTTTTATTCTTATTAAAAATCCATGTAAAGCAGTTAACTATTTTCTCTACGACTTTAAGGAATTTTTCTTTTGTTTGTTTTTTGGCCCAGCCTCTTTCATGAGTCATTACTTTCTTTTTGCAGGTATTAATGGCTTAGAAGAAATGCTACTTTACTCATGGAAAATCCAGACATATAGATCTTCAGGATTTTCTGCTTGTTCCTGGTACTGCATGTTCAGCGTGTGTGAAAGTGTTAACATTTAATGGGAAAGAAAGAAATGAGTGAGTATATTTACTACATCCCACAGCCTGACTATGAGCTTCACATAGAGTAACTTGAGTTTATGTAGAACATAATGTTTCATTTTGGATGGCGGTGAGGATCAACTGGGGTTCTTATGCGTGCCACAGAAATCTTCAAGTGCACATAAGATGTAGTGGAGATACGGTATAAAAAAGAAAACTGTCAGCTTTATGGGAGTAATAAATTTTTATGCATTAAATTGCCACTGCAACATCAAGCAGGAAGAATTCAGGAAACATTATATATAGTATCGATAATGTATAGAAAATAATGTCAAAATTATAATGTTTCTAAGTGTGAGTAGACTTTATTAACCTTTATCAGCAGGAATAGTGACATTAGTAAGAATTTAGCTGAAATTTTTTGCTAACAGGCAACGGAAACAAATAATCACCATTAGCATGATTAGTGACGTTAGCATTTTTTCTGAGCACGTTTTCTATAATCATTATAGATTTTTGCAGTTTATAAAACAAAATTACATTTTTTAAACAACGTAGAAACTATTGTGACTGTTACTGACATGAGAAACATATGTTTAATATTCATTCCAAACTGCTACTGTTACTAACAGCCAAGTTGTTTAGCCACTGTAGCATGATCTGCGTCTTAGCATTTTTGACTAAAACATTGTTTTACCCTATAAAATTTTAATAAATCCTGAAGTGATGAACTGAATGATTAATCAAACATTTTTAGGAAAAGGGAACACTTTAAGTTGTCTTACTAAAATCATTGTCCAACTAAAATACAGATTCAGATATTTTACTAAAATCTATGGATTTGTCCAGATGTCTCACTAAAATCTCTGTCCAGTTAAATCCCAGTCTAGCTGTCTTATTAAAATCCCAATCCAGCTGTCTTAATTAAATTCTTGTCCAGTTTTTTGCTAAAATCTTTGTCCAGATGTCTTAGTTATGTCCTTGTCCAACTGTCTTACTAAAATCCCTGTCCAGCTAAATCCCTGTCTAGCTGTGTTATTAAAATCCCTGTCCAAATGTCTCACTAAAATCTCCATCCAGCTAAATCCAAGTCTAGCTGTCCTATTAAAATCCCTGTCCAGCTGAATGAATTAAATTCTTGTCCAGTTGTCTTGCTAAAATCCTTGTCCAGATGTCTTAGTTTAGTCCTTGTCCAACTGTTTGACTAAAATCCCTGTCAAGCTAAATCCCTGTCTAGCTGTGTTGTTAAAATCCCTGTCCAGATGTCTCACTAAAATCTCCGTCCAGCTAAATCCAAGTCTAGCTGTCCTATTAAAATCCCTGTCTAGCTGAATTAATTAAATTCTTGTCCAGTTGTCTTGCTAAAATCCCTGTCCAGGTGTTTTAGTTAAATCCTTGTCCAACTGTCTTACTAAAATCCCTGTCCAGCTAAAATCCCTGTCTAGCTGTCTTTCTAAAATGACTGTCCAGCTGTCTCACTAAAATACTTGTATGCCTATTTGACTAAAATCCCTGCCCAGCTGTCTCACTAAAATCCTCGTGTGTCTGTCCTACAAAAATCCCTGTCCAGCTGACTTAGTTAAATCTCTGTCTGGCTTTCTTACAAAAACAGCTGTCTCACAAAATTTCTTGTCTGGTCTTACTAGAGTTGATCAATTTGTTTCACTTAGCACAGGTACATCATGACCTACACAAAGCCACCTAATTGTGATCACATTTTTAATTCTCTGAATTTTTCCCCAACCAGAGAAACATGGCATTTGTGGCAGCCGCTGCCTGGGTCCCATGAAATTCCTTTCAGGAGCGGAAGGAAACGCAAGGTCTCTCGCTTCCAAGGACACCACATCCTGCACAGGCCGACTCGCTTTTCTTTGTCGTTCTGTAAAAGTAAATGAGAAGGTCAGGATACAGTTCGAAAGCTTGCCACAAGACGAACACAGAGCTATCGGGATCGGCTTTACAAATGACTCACCATTAACCCCTACAAGGACCCAGAGGCACAGGACACGATCCTGCTTGGTGCCTCTTCCTGAGGACTTGTGCTTGCCTTTTGCAGAAATTGAGTTTTGGGTAAACTATGCAGTGTATGTGATCATCCGGGCAAGCGATCGGACAAAATATTACATGAAAGCAGAAGGACTAAATCTTCATGAGCCGATTTTTGTTTTCCTGGATTTTTGTGGGAGTACGAGCAAAGTGCGTCTCTTGGGTACGTTTACATTTACATTTATCGCATTTGGCAGATGCCTTCATCCAGAGTGATCAACTTACACTTATTTATACAGCTGAGCATTTGAGAGTTAAGGTCACTTGCTCATATGCCTAGGATTGGTATCTTGAAGGTGCTGGGATTTAAACTCACAACAATCACAACAATAACAGCATCTACAACAATATTGATATTGTGATTATTAGTAGTAGTATTCATATTATTATTTGTTTTATTTATTTGTTTGTTTGTTTCGATTGCTAATTAATGCTATAATACAGGTTCGAGGAAGGGGAGTCGCACATCCTGCCCTGTTTATCTGTCAGGCCTAGCTAATGGAATAGAAACAAAGGAGCAAGCACTTGCAGAGAACCTTCTTAACCTCAAGCTCATCTCTGATGATAATGCAAATTCAGGTCAGTGTGCCATTGTTTTTTTTGTTTTTTTTATAAAAATGATTAGATTGTCAATATAATTTTATGTTCTGACCAATGCAGTGATGCTATATCCTATGCTATCTGATGCGGGTTCGCAATAAACTACCACCAAATAATCGCAGTCTCAGGTTATTAGTTGTTTGTCAGTATTTTATAAACCTTATATACAGAGACAAATGTTTTAATAATCACAAGATTACTTAATAATACTCATAATAATAATGTCAAATCAGGTGAAAACAAAGAATTGCATTGAACATAAAATTTATTTTAACAAACCTCAGTGATATTCCTTCTCACAATGGAACATAATATCCAATTAGGCACAAGGGTTGACTTGGTGGAGAAACTTCTCTATTCGTCTTTTTGGATCTGTGCAAGCTTTATAAACCTCTGCGTGAGAGGAACTCAACTGTTAAATCTTTATCATTTTTGCTTTCAGACCAAACAGTTTCCAGAGAAGCACCACCAAGTCACACGACATCACATACTTTTGAAACAGCATCTACTCAACGATCAGCTCCAGCCAGAAACAGAGGTTTAAAGAGAAGACATCAGTCCTCAGTGGTAATCATTCATCGATTAATTATAAACTGTATGTGAGATATCACATAGCATCAGTAGCTGCTTTATATGTATCTTTAATGTAGCATATAGCTATTCATTGAGATGTGAATCGCATCGGCGTTATGGAGATGCACATCCCTAAAGTAGTGCAAATTGCAACCATGATGCATTAGATACATTCAGTAGATGCGAATGTGAAAATTGCAAATCTAATATAAGGTTGTGCGTGTTGGACAGCAACAGATATGTTCAATGCTGTGTACACATGCAAACGTGAGGAAAGTCAGTATTCTGCAGAACAATAGATCAATTCATCATCATCATCATACAAACACAGTTGTGACACTGATCAATTTCTTTCTTTTTACTAAGCAATGCGTTGTGTTTATCATTACCATTAGGAGGAGTCGGATGTGACGTCATTGCTGAGAACATTTCAACAGCAGTATCTCATCTCCAGTGAGCTCCATGTGATGGTCTCGAGGAAAAGGCTTTTAAAGAGCGTGCTCGATGCTCTATCCAACAAAAACTTCTCCTGGACTAAAAAACCGCATATTGAGTTTGTTGGCGAGGAGGCTTTTGATAATGGTGGCCCCAGAAGGGAGTTTTTTAGGTAGGTTTTAACAATCTCTCTGAGTGGAAACATGGCAATACTGTCCCTTATCAATCAGCCAATCATGGGTGACTGTAAGATCATGTGAGATAGGGCCTTACATTAAAAGTGCTAAAGAGTTGGAAAGAGTTGGGGAAAAAATCACTGACACGAATCTTTGATTTTTTTTCCTTTGTCATATTAGAAACTAAAGTGTTTCTCCTAATGCATTCCTTCTAGACTCCTGATGATTGAGGTACAAAGCAGTATGGGTATTTTTGAGGGAAAACCAAAACACTTGCTCTTCACTTATGACCAGGCTGCTTTGCAGCAGCGCAAATATGAACAAGCCGGGAAGCTGGTAGCTTGGTCCATCATTCACGGAGGGCCAGGACTTACAGCTCTGGACACTCATCTTTACCAGCTTATGTGCGGTGCAGAGATGGAACTGACGGATTTTGACTGCCGTCTCATTCCAGATGCGGATGTCCAAAGCAAAGCACGTAAAGTATGCCCTTTGTTTTCATTGTAGATTAGTTCTCTTTTCATTCCATATAAATCCATGTGTATCTGAAAACATGCTAATCTAATATCTCCTGTATCTTCTCAGATCTTATCTTGTACGACAGCTGAACATATTTGTGCTCTGCAAAGAGAATTAGGAGACTGGATCTGTGATTGTGGATTCCCGGGCATTTACAGACCAAATGTTTGCATCGAAGATGTTCCGAAGATTTACTCTTATATCGTGAGGCACCATGCTTATCTCAGGTAATGTATTAGAAGCACGAGAAATGTTCTGCATGAGGTTAATATGGATGTTTTTAAACCACTGGAGGTGGAATCATTGTGACCAAAAAATGTATGAATGTGTGATTTGCTTGCAAAGGGTTCAGGAGCATGCAGATTGGAATGTAGCAATGACAGAGAAAGGCATTTCTTATCGCCATCTCTGGTTTCACGCAAGACTGGCGCAAAAAAAAAAAAAAATCACATCAGGGTCATGGTATTTTGTTATTTATACAGAAATATACATATCTAATAATTCTCCATACTGATTGGTTGGAAATGCGTTGAAGATCTGATGAAGGCCAACTGTAATACAAATATAAATATCAAATGTATATAAATATAAAATATATATTTATATATGCTTTTATCAACCAATGCTTTACAAGCTCATTCCTTGTATGCAGGAATCTCCACAGAATCTAAAGTTTATATGAAATAAAAAAACATTTTTAAAGTACTGATATTTAGCTGTTGACAAAAATGAAGCTTTTTACTTTTTGTTACAATTATGAAAGAAGACTCCAGTGCCAATGCCTTTTGACAATTCATTAACACAGCAAAGTCTTAAAGACATGGGACATTTCTTTTACTGGGTTTTGTGTAACATCAGCTTTAATAACGTCAAGAAAAAAATGGTTGTTTGTAGCTGCTATGGCACATGTAATACCTGGATCTAAACTATCTTGTGGATCTTTTACTATAGAATGTAAATAGAAACATTGAAAATGCATGTCATGTAAATTGTTCATAAATTATTAAATTGTTATGTAATACATTGTTACACTGCATAAAAATGCAATGTTTATAATTGATTTTAAATGTACATATTTTTAGGGTGTTGAATATGATCAACCAGTTCACGGAAGGCTTGAACTCCTGCGGAAAGCTGTGGGATATTGTGAAGACAAACTGGATCGATTTCCTGCCCGTTTTCACCAAAACGAGCGACCGGATATCGCGGGCCACCTTCAGATCCCTTTTTGAAATCAGCTATAGTGCGCAAGGTACGAAGAGGAGAGAGGAAGAAGAGGAAACTGTGTACTGCTGGGAGCTGATGCTGAAGATGATCGAGGGTAAGAGTTACCTTCTCATGTTTTTTTCCATGCGTTTAGTCCTGAGAGTGAGAACTTAGCTCATAATAGGAAAAGCAGGAAATATGATATGATCATTACATCATTGTCACTTGTGCAAAGTTGTGCGTGCGTGGTGAATAATTTCACACCGGATTCTAAACGATAAGTCATGTTTGCTTAACCTTTTCCACAGATAAAGAAACCAAGTTGCGTTTCGAAGAGCTGCTTGTTTTTATCACAGCTGCAGATGAGATTCCAGTGTTGGGATTCCCCGAAAAACTCAGTATCCACTTTTACCAACAAGAGACAAGAGGCTTACGTCTGCCGTACACTTCCACATGCATGATGGGACTTTTCCTTCCTCGAGGTGTAAGGAGTCATGCAGAGCTCAACAAGATGCTGCTGAGAGCGGTCAGAGACTCGAGTGGATTTGGAAAAACATGACTGAATTTGAATACAAAACTAGGTGTTGGTATCGCTGTACTATTAAAAATTGTAAGCATTCATTCGTTTTTCTGCAGGGGTTTGTGTGACCCTCAATGGACTTCCTGTTGTTGTGCCAAGAGGAACTGAGCTTGTTTTTTAAGGCTCAGGTTTTTTTTTTTTTTTTGGTTTTTGTTTTTAATCATAAGACCATAGTCAAAGGGAAAACACCAATATTTCTGTAGTATTGAATGTACAAATCTTTGGGGTTTGTATAGCATTGTATAAAAGAAGACCTGAATGAAGGATATCATTTTTTTATATCATTTTTGGACTACAAATAAAAAAACAAAAAATTTGTATGTTGTTATATTTATGGTTATTTGCATAAACATGCCTCTGCATAGCTATAATACTGTTGATAGTGAAAATAAAAATCCATATATTTATGATGGATATTCTTGTTGAATTCTATTAATAAGAAATGTAATATGTATAACAGAATTACACTCTAATAATAAAGACTGTTGTTTTATTTGACATACACAAGAGAATGTTGTAACAAGGTTTAAGAAACACCTACAAAGCTATTTATGGTTACAAACATTTAAACATTTTAGGCCAGGGTCATCAAGTAGGAGTGGAACCATGTGAGAATTTTAGCAGTCTGAATAAAATACTTGGGAGGAAAAAACTGCAAATTGCACATTCTATTGCATTGAGAGTAAAAATATCAGTAAGTTACATCAGCTCCCAGGGCCAAAGCCATGATGAGATGAGGCCCTTAACCCCCACATGCTTAATTGTAAGTATATCTGGATAAGGGTGTCTGCCAAATACCTTAAATGTAAATTCTTCAATTCTCTAACTTCATAGCATTTTCAGAGCACCCTGAATATTTATATGCCTTATTCCTTTGCTGTTTTAGAAGAAGTCAGATTACATCACTGGAATCCAGGGTACTTCCAAAGGTCTATTGGGACAATAAGGGTATTTCCTGCTCTTGCCTTTAAGCATTTGGGTGGCCATGTACAGATGTACATATGTACATATAATGTATATCATGTAGATCAAATCATTATTTATACTACATATAATTTCAAACCTAAAATAAAAATACTTTGTTACTGTACTTAAGTACATTTTCCAGGTATCAGTACTTCACTATTTATTTTTTACGATTTATAAAACGTTTTACTTTCGCTCATTAAAATTTTTTTACACAAAAATCTGTACTTTCTACTTCTTCAATTTTCAAACCAGCTTTCTTACTTTAGTTTCAATCTATTTGGTGACATGATCAATATTTCTTCTTTTCATTGCACACCGTTTTCAGCCCAACAACCTGTTTCTTGTCATTGCACAGCTTTGTTTTTTTTAATCGACCACTGGTGTATCATTTCCCGCCTCTCACACACCACAGATGTAGGCTAGCCTACGAAGCTAACAATGAACAAGGCAGAAGGCAACAAAAGTCTGGGGTTAACGTGAATGAGACAGAGGAAGTCAGCGACGTAAACATGACTGAGAACAGAGACATTCCTGATCGCCTGATCATCATTAAATTTGCTCTGCTTGTGTTCTATGTGGTGGATGTTCAGCCTGGATAACAAAATCTGACATTCTATTGTATTAATATATTAATATGACGTGAGGTCCAGTTACCACTGTGACACTAAAACATGTAGTAGTAAAGGCTACTTTTTAATTAAGAACATGCCAGAGCCCAAATATATTTATTTTAACTTGAGTGAAAAAGTGTAGTCAGAACTTCAACTTTTACCAGAGTCTTTGAAAACATTATTATCTGTACATCTACTTGAGTGATGAATGCATGCACTTTTGCCATCTCTGGGTTTCACTTTGCATTTCTCTTCTCTTCTTACTTTCCTTTTCTCTCTCTCTCTCTCTCTCTCTCTCTCTCTCTCTCTCTCTCTCTTTTTTTTTTACTTTATATCTCACACACACATGTGCCCACACTCTATGTGGAACACTTGGATATCTGAGTCATGCTGTCTGAATTTTAGCTCAGGTGCTTTACTCTTATGCAACTCAGAACCATGTTTTCATACATACACATGCCAAGTAGCTTACGTCGTTTAAAACTTTTTAAAGCCACACATTTTCCTGAGTTTCCTGAATTTCTTGAGTAAAAGTGGTGGCCTGGCTGAGAAAACACTATGTAACGTCTGAAAGGAAGATCATTAATTAAATCAAATCTCAGCACCAGCTTACTACTACTACTGCTTGGGCCCTGAGCAAAGCCTATAACTCTCAGCTGCTCAGTTGTATAAACCACATAATAGTAAGTTGCTCTAGATAAAAGCGTCTGCCAACATTATACCTTTATAACAGCCACACTCTAAGAACTAGATGCTATAAAGCAAAATTTGTAAAATTGTGCTCATTTGCTTACCTTTGGTTAGCTGCACTTATAGAATTTATATGTAATTAAGCACATGGTACTAAACGTTCAGCACATGTTTTTAGTAAACTGATTTTCCAAAATGCTGTAATATGATTTCTAATACCTAAAGGATAAATCGTGTTTTGTCAGATCACAGCACAACTCAAATTCCAAATCCCAGTAAGCATGACCACCATGGACTTCATATACGCTACAGTGATCTCATTCACCAAACTACTGATTAAGCACACCTTTATACAATTTCACACTTACACACACTCACCTTGCAGTATAATGAGACTGTATTTAAGTCAGAACTGTTTTTGCTACTCCAAACTTGTTTAGCTTGTTGGTTGATCGTCTGACCTACTGCCTGTTTTCTGACCTCAACCCTAAACTTGCACATGTATCTGTCTGGTCCTCTTTACAGGTTTCTATTTGTAACACACTTATGAAAACCACATCTTTATTAAAGTACTACTAACGTCCAAGTTTGCATAGAACCTCTAATTTCAACAAAGTCCTTTCACAAATTCTACAATGGATTATTGCTTTATAAAATGTTTATGCAGTGCACATGAATGTACTACTGTACTGTATATGTAGGCACTCAGTTCTATCCAATGTTCAAATCAAGCTTTCCCAACACCCAATAGGTAACATATTAAATGTACTGTTTGCTGAAAGTATATGATCTTTGGATTAGGCTTTGTATTAACTCAGCATAAGTTTTTTTAGTAAATCATTATTTGAAACAACCAGAAAATGTCAGTAATCAAGCAGAACATGACTGCACTTGTCAGGAGCAATATTCATTGACATTAGCGCATGCTTGTTTGTGTTTCACACTGGTCACATGCAGTAGATTCACTGTCAGGAAGCAATGGGAATATGTTGAACAGATATATAACACATACAGTATCTATCTATCTATCTATCTATCTATCTATCTATCTATCTATCTATCTATCTATCTATCTATCTATCTATCTATCTATCTATCTATCTATCTATCTATCTATCTATCTATAATTATTTATTTATAATCAAATAACCACTCTTTATAAAAACACATCACACATCAAACTTTGAGGCTACAAAAACAGAAAACCACAAAATGTTTCACTCTTTTTAGCTAAAAAAAAAAGAACATATTTATCCTGGATGTATACGTTTAAAATGATTTAATTACGATAAAATTATCCTGCAGAACCTAAAAGCCTGAAAATGCAGAAAACTTTCATTTTCTTAAATATTGGCCACATGACTAAAGGTAAAGCATAGGAAAGGTTTTTACTGGAACTCAGATCGTTGTCTGTTCTTTTACACTTTACCACTAGCAGAAAAAGAATGTGTCAAAGTAAAACTGAATGTATAGTCTTTGTAAAGGATGCATACCATCAAGTTTTGTTATTTTACTCAGGTTATAGTGAGTATATGTATTGGTATTATGATTATGATTATTATTATAATTATAAATTATTATTATTATTATTATTATCTCTCCCATTACCTTGAAATTGGCATTTATTTAATCTGGGTGTATAAATGAAATCTTTAATGTGGTGTATTGCAATTTATTCTGCAGAACCTAAAAACCTTGACATTTAGTTAACGTTCCTTTTATTATTTGCCATATTGGTCACAAGATAAAAGTATGACCCAAAGGAAATACCGTTTACTGGAACTCAGGACATTATTTGTTCTATTATTTTTAGCATAAAAAGAATGTTTCAAAGTGAAACTGAATGTATAGTCTTTGTAAAGGATGCATAACATCAGGTTTTGTTATATTACTCAGGTTGTAGTGAGGATGTTTATTATAATGACTATGACAAATATATACTGTAGCTCACTATGACATAACAGAACTTCTCAAACTTTTTAATTATTTTGTAAGTTTCATTTCATTGTGAAGTCTCTTGAAGCACCTTCTTTTAGAAACCGACCCTATTTACAGGAAAAATTATTGTTCAGCCGCACCTTTAGTCATGTGATAAATGACACATTGGAGACAACAGTTGCTGAAACTTTACAGGAAAAGATACCTGGGTGTTCACCCCTTGGGTTCCTGCGTGATTCATTTGCACACACAACTAAAAGACAGAAATACACATTTACTATCCATTTTAAAAGACCTGTATACTCTTGCTCGTTAAAGTCAATTATCCAAATCAGCCATCATATGTAAAAAAATAAAAACATATTCACTGAAGTAAACATTGTAATATGAATCATTAATCAAGCTTTATCTTTACACAATATGAAGGAGATTATGAGGAAGTTTTTGATTGATTTTTTTTATAGCTATTGCAATAGTCCAAGTATTTTGATAAGGCGTGTGTGTATGACTAATCTGAGCAGTAAATTGATGTAGTGTGATGATACTGGATGAACATAATTGATGTTTAAATCTATTCATTTCAGTGAACACTTCATTTAATTAGGGTCATGGTGCATCTGGAACCTTTCCTAGAAAAGTGGGCAGGATATTTTTATACTCTGATGTTTATGCCTTGCAATATATTACATTCAGCTTTGAAGCATCGCTTTGCTAAAGATATAACAGTCAAGGACCCCATTTACAGGAAAACTATTCTTTTCAGCGGCACACTTGGTCACGTGAAAGATTTGACGTGAGAATGTATGAAGGAATGCAGAGTCCCTACTTGAACCCTGAGCACACTGTACAGTGTCTTTAACTTTTATGCAACAATAATGATACATAATAATCTATATTTCTCTCTCCCTATTGCCCTCTCTCTCTCACTGTCGAGCTAAATATGTTCCTGAGGTACAAATGATCAGTAATACATTCCCTTTCTTGTTTCTGGATCCACCTGATTCATCCTAACACCCTACCACTGGATGAAGTTCTCCTCAATTGGAGACCACTCTGTGCAGATGAGGATGGTAACACATTAGGTTACTGAGCACCTCAAGAACTATGAGGATGGATTTAGACTGTAATTAATATCAACAGTTTGCATCAAAGGCTTGCAGTTTGCGTTAACAGTTTTGCATTAATGACCCATCGTTAAACAGCACACAAATGGTTTGAGATACAAACAAACAAACAAACAAAAAAAACCCCACCACTAATCAGCAGTTCAGCAAGTGAAAATTTATTGTTGATAAAAGGTTTGTCATGTAACACCATAACCATGGGGATTTGAAAAGCCCTTCAGAACACCTCACACATCAAACATTGAAGCTAGCAGCAGAAAATCAGTTTTCCCTTCTTGATAGTCAGGAATCTAACCAAAACTGGTATGTATATATTTACGTATGTATATATGTATGTATGTATGAATATATGTATGTATGTATGTATGTATGTATGTATGTATGTATGTATGTATGTATGTATATATTTATGTATGTATGTATGAATGTATGTATGTATGTATGTATGTATGTATGTATATATTTATGTATGTATGTATGAATGTATGTATGTATGTATGTATGTATGTATGGATGTATATATGTATGTATGTATGTATGTATGTATGTATGTATGTATGTAGGTATGTATGTATGTATGCATGTATTTATTAATTTTGGATATATATGATTAAAACGTGCTGTAAATCATCCTGCAGAACCTGAAATGCTTCCCTTTCACTTGTTTCGCCGATTGCCACGCTGGTCACATGATTGTTTGCTCTCTTATCTCTAGCAAATGAAGGATGCATCAAACTGAAACTGAATCTAGAGTGTTTCAGGATACCTAACACCATAACATTTTATTATTATTTCTCTTGTAACCTTAAAATTGGTCAATGTTTATTGACTAATCAGAGTTTATGATAGATTAATAAAAAGGCGCATCTAGCAACTGTAATAAAGCAAACCTTTATGTTTATAGTATAATATTTATCCAGTGATGAAGACTCATAGTTGCCTAGACTATTTTATAATGTGTTTTGACTCAATGGAGAATGACCATAATTTTGGTAGATTTCGGCAAAGTTTGAACCTAAAGGTCTGAATATATCCTATTACTAATGTTCAGTAATTAGTGAAAATTATTAGTAAACATTAGTAATATTATGTATTACAAATGTTCTTATCATATGTTCCTATCTCACCTGTTACAATGCTGACATGCCTGTTATATGAGACTGGAAAGTTGAGTCTTACTGGAACAGTACATTTTTGTACTCTCTAAACTACATGAATAAGTTATTAAACATGAAACTTGAAAAAGTTTCAAAAGGATCAAGAGGTAAACGGCCAAAACTTCCATCACCACGAAAACACCATTTACACAGGACAGTGAAGCCTGCTGGTGATAGTATAATGATAAGAGATACCCTTACCTCAGTAGTTCCTTTTTTTTTTACTAACTGCCTCTATGCAAGGTCACTAAGATTTGGTGGAAAGCTTCCTCTAGGCAAAGGTATAATTGTGGCACATTCTTTTCATATTTTTTATCAACTGTTTGAATGATGCTTCAAAGTTTGAACTGTTTAATTTTCTCAACCAGTCTGTGACTTATAAACTTCTAGAGCTTTATTCCAAATTTGTTTTGTTAACTTCTTTGCCTTCATGTTGTTTTTCTGTAATAAACTCTATCCAGTTCCAGGAACAGGTGCATTTATATTGAGATCATATGACTATTTATTTGCACATGGCTTCCATTCAACTAATTATAACTTTCAATGCCAAGCACATATCTGGAAAAGAAATGCTTTCACCAGTATCTCTCCATCTATGCAATTCTTTAAAGTGAAACTAACTCTGCAATACTGTAAATGAAGAACAACTCATTGGAGGAACAATAGAACATGTCTTAGTGTCTATCATTATAATGATTGCATGTGTTAAATACAGTTTTGCCAAAGTTCATTTAAAATCTTTTTGGCACAATCAGCAAAAGGGACAGGACCAAAAAAAAAAAAAACCTCTTAGTGTTATTAGCAACAAACTCTACAGGAAGGGAATGAAGGTATCACAATTCACCTTTTGAAGAAGACTTTAAAGGGAGATATTTAATAGCTATACCTCAAACCACAAACCATGACAAAAACATAGAGATGATTCACATAAGCTGAGTTTTAACCTCTACTAGTTAAGTGATTGAGTGTCCAAAATATGAAGAAAGAAAGGATCAGCTTATGATCCAAAGCACACAAGTTCATCATACAGCAAGTCTATGACCCATAACACTACCGATGCAACAAAAAAATTCATTTGAAAGTTTTAGACTGGCCAAGTCAATCACCATTATTCAAACAGGAGTTAAGTTTAAGCTAAAATTATGACCTATTGTCTCAAAAACAAAATATTTGTCCTTGCTGTTCCAATACTTTTGCAAAAGATTGTTTATTGCTGTCTATTTATGCAATGCAATATGTTGTTGTTGTTTTTTTTAATATCTATCTTACTAGTGATCCAGCTCATGAGTGCTCATGTATTACCTCTAAAACTACAATTCAATTCTGCAATAAAATTATAATACAGCAAAATATATCTATATCATATGACACTTTTACTATGCCTCTTGCCAGGTCAATAATTACCAGGTAACATTGAATAAGTGCCAAAGAATGTTATGGTTAGAATACTGATTACTGATTTTGTGTATATTACAACGGTATTTCATTCAGCATAACAATTTACATAGTCACTTTCAGTGTTTGAATCATTTAAACTTGCAGTTCAATTGAAATGCACTCTTGAGAATGGATGACGTATGATTTACAGAAAATTTTGCACCACACAGATCTGACTCAGTTGATATAATTCTTGAAAAAAAACACAATTTTTCAGCTAGAAATAATAACTATAATAGTCATGAACTGATGCCACACCAGAGCTCTAACTGACACAGGACAGAACAAAAAAGGTTTAATAACTTTCTAATTATCATCTATATTAACAATATATGTAAATTGTTAGATTTGATATTTTGCTGTAAACATATTTAATATTTTTTAACAAAAAACCTTTTGACAACCTTTGAACACATTGATAGATTTTGTTTGATATTAATGAAAAGATTCTCCATTTACACTGACATAAAGTGAGGGTGAGTCCAGACCATGTAAAATTGAGGGACAATATTAATTCAAGGGCTTTCAGACAGTTCAAAACAATCATTCCAAATTAATTTATCTCTAAGTTCCCATTTAAGCGTAACGACATACAACTGAGTAATAACTCATGCTAGTTTTTTCTTGCACTCTATTGCAAAATGTATAAAGGCGAACAGGTCTGGAAATATCATTTCACTGAAGAAAGCATGACCGGAAATTGTGGTAATATATTATTGTGTAGAGATAGCTTAATCATTAAATAGCACGAGCCATCAAATGTTCGCTATCTACATGTACATCTGACGCAACATTATTATTCTGGGATTTTTTACTCACATGGCAAAGTAATGAGTGGATCAGGCGCCTGACAGTCATTTAAATATCTATTACTTCTTGCTTTATACTGTATATTTAGTTCCTTATTTACGGTGTGCAATCCTTCATCTGTTTAAAAGTAGTCTGTATTGTGTAACTACTTGTTCTGAGGTCAAGTTCCTGTTTACATCTGGTCATTCTAAACTGAGATTAGAACAATTTTCTTGTATTCTCTTGGTACTTGACATTTTATGTGACAAAGCCTGGTTATGTAGGAATGTCCAGAGTTGTTTTTACAATGAGATGAGAGAAGGGAATATAAAATAGTGTCTTGATATAACAGCTACAGTACTATGATCATTTAGCCTCGAGATAAAGCCACCACTGGCACACGTTTCTTTGGAGCAAGTTGTCATCAGGTATATATGTATAAATTGATATGCAGAACGAACAAAAATGCAATGCTTTATAATAAGCCATAGGACTGTGTATAATACTATCAAATGATTTAGTAAATTGTGTATTGTGTATGCAAAGTCCTGTGTAACAAACTACCCACGGTTGTGGCACATTGCCCCAACTTTATAATAAATGTGAGAAAGTGGCATAATTTGCTCTTGCTCATGCATATAATGTCATAAGGATTGATTTTTATTGCACATTTATGGTCTTAGGTAATCTGTGGAACGTCCGCAAAACAAAACAGTTCTTGTTATCAGTTGCAGTATAGCTATTATAAACCTTCCCTCATCAGTCACTCTTTCATCTTACTTTCTCTTTCTATTTTTTAAAGATAATAAAACCATTGCATCATGTCATATTACTGATAATCGCTATTGGGAAAAATCGCCATCCTGAAAACTTTCCAATGTAGAAAAATGTTTTCACTCTTTCCCAGAAAAGCATTTGAAAAACACCCTATAGACTTTTTCATTGGCCATTGGTTCATGTAAGAAAGGAAGACATCTTTGGTCCTTGTACGTTTCCGATTAGCTAATGTGAACATTTAAAACACTGGCAGGAGACAACTTTTAAAAAGTCATATAGAAACAGTGTATTTATTCCTGCGATTAAAAATGCTCTCTCAGACTAGGAACTAATTGTCCATTTTAACTAATTGTCCTGATTTAAAAGTGGCTTATACATTATTGGGAGCTTAAAAGGGCTCATTATATATTATATACAGGAGAACCTCGGTTTGCAAGTAAATCGGTTTACGAGTGTTTTGTAATACGAGCAAATGTTTTTGTTAAAATTTGCACTGGATTGCGAGCGAAAATACGATATGTATTATATTAGTTAGATATGTATTATATTTTTGCAAATGTAAACCAGTAAGTCACCTAAACAAAGCCTAAGCCTGTTTGTGTTTAACATATTTGAATATAACACATTATTTTAGCTTTGTTATTATTTTTACTTCTTTACTTCTACAATACTTCTTTAAGAAGTTGTCTTTTTCATTTCAGCTATCTTAATTCACAGGTCTTGTTTAAATTCAGTTTTATTTGCCAGTGATAGACCAATTTCATTGTTAATTTTCCTACAGAAGGTTCAGAAAATGTTTTAAATTCTGTAAGATGCATGTACAACAAAGAAAGTTATAAAAAAATTGAATGTTTCGGAAATAAATATTTTATTCGAGTTTCATTTTTTATATATATATATATAAAAATGTTCAAAATGTTTTTATACATATCGTATCGTGAACAAAATATCGAGATACGAATCGAATCGTGAGCTGAGTGTATCGTTACCCCCCTAATTCGTTAATAAAAAAATTATACCATCACACTTCACCTAATCTAACCACAAACATTTAAAACCATAAAAAATGACTTATGTGATGTTATGGATTTTTTTTTTTTTCTCGTTTTCTCGTGATCACGCCTTAATTTTTTCGTGATCTCGACAGACACCACGGTTGCTTTCACGTTATCACGACTTGGTTTTCTCGTGATCACGACTTGATTTTCATCCTGACAAGGAGATCGAGAATTCAACACTTGGTTTATTGAACATCGGGAGGTGAAACTCGAATTAACCACATCGGATTAATCAGCGCATCTCGTAACACGCACTAATGACCTCCCTGGTTACCTTGGCAACCAACCAAACAATTGCCGTTTTGTAAATGTGTGACGCTCCAAACGTTCCGCTGAAGAAGTAATTGTACTCTTCCAGACTGCATTAAGTCTTCACCGCTTCTCAAGTGTAGACGCTCTGGTCCTAACCAGATAATAATACATGTCTAGATACGATACTTCAGGTAAGGGTTTAATGTTCTTAGTGAAAGTCTGAATGAAGTGATCCAGTTATTCCACGTCATCATCTAATTTTAGCTTTTATAAATATCTTGACTGTCCTGTTTAACTAGACTTCAAAACTACGTATTAGTCATTTGCTCCAGACCTGTGCTTTAATAACTGCGCCACCACAAATGCTTTAGGACCAGACATGCGCAGTATCATCACAACGCATTTATAATGAAAATGGTCTATAACTCTATAAGTGAACTGAGATATGAATAATAATATAAAAAAATACACATGTGCCTTAGGCTTTATTCTTTCATTTGGCACAGTCTTCATTTGATTGCAACACTCATATTTTATAAGTTGCTCAGTAGCTTCTGGTTCTATAACCACAAATGACTGAAAAAGACTGTAGAAAGATCATTACTTATAATCTTACACTCCAGTACTCATGTTAGTTCTAACACTCCGGTGTTCTGTATTGTTTAAAGACTATAATCACACTCTTGATGTCACCCAAATGAGGATGGGTTTCCCTTTTGAGTCTGGTTCCTCTCAAGGTTTCTTCCTCATGACATCTAAGGGAGTTTTTCCTTGCCACAGTCACCATGGCTCCTCATCAGGGATCAATACACATAGTTCACCAAAACTGTTGATTTCTGTATAGCTGCTTTGAGACAATGTCTGTTGTGAAAAGCGCTATAGAAATAAACTTGACTTGACTTAACACGTCCTTCACAAGACGTGCAAGAACAACTGCATGTCTTTACACACTCCTATTACAATTAGCATTAAAAAAAAACCTTCCAGCTTATTTCTAAACATAATTAAACCTGAACGGTGGAAAATATCAACTTTAGAGGGTGCTTTTTGGTAAAAGGGTTAAAAAAGGAATTTTTTTTTTTTTTGCACAAGCGTATTAGTCATCTGGAAACACTACTAAAAGGCCTTTGGCACTTTAAGTAATTCATCAGAAGAACTAAAATGTAGATGTAAAAGGCCACACGATGCTTCATTAAGCAAATCAGATATATGTTATGATGTGTTTTCTTACGAATTCTTCACATGCATTCTGTGTATGTGTGCAAACTGAATGGCGTTTCTGTATTTGCTTAGGAGATTGTTAAAGATAAAAAAAAAAGCACAAGTGGTGCTGTTATGTTTTCCATATCCTTTTTGGGCATGTGGAAAACATGCGTCCATACACAATGCAGACACTGGTGGAAGAAGACAAAGGTCTTTAGGACGGAGGACTTTCTTAGTATCGATTCTTAGTAACATGACACGTTTCTCTTATTACATTGGGGGGGGATGAGTGAGTGTGAGAGAGAGAGAGAGAGAGAGAGAGAGAGAGAGATAGAGATAGAGAGAACAGAAACTTAATTGTATCACATTATATATAAATATGCAGTAAAAATCAATCCTTATTATATTGTATTCAAGATCGAAAGCCAGTCAGGTCACTGACTCCCCTTTAATAAGTCTCTCATTCTGGTGAGTGTCTTGGTGAAACAGCAGTCCATCTCAAGGCACAGACCCTCACACACTCACACACACACACACACACACACACACACACACACACACACACACACACACACGCCACACCTACAGGTGAGCTATCATAATATTAAGAAAAGTAATCAAACTGCCATTTTTGGAAGGTGTGAGGAAACATGGGAACAAATAGGAACCCTAACATTATCCTCACCCCACCCTCAATTACCCACCCGCAGAATTTCTCTCCAAAGACATTTATTTCATATAACACTTCAATCTGTCTATCTATCTATCTATCTATCTATCTATCTATCTATCTATCTATCTATCTATCTATCTATCTATCTCTGTCTGTCTGTCTGTCTGTCTGTCTGTCTGTCTGTCTGTCGTCTATCTATCTATCTATCTATCTATCTATCTATCTATCTGTCTGTCTGTCTGTCTGTCTGTCTGTCTGTCTGTCTGTCTGTCTGTCGTCTATCTATCTATCTATCTATCTATCTATCTATCTATCTATCTATCTATCTATCTGTCTGTCTGTCTGTCTGTCTGTCTGTCTGTCTGTCTATCTATCTATCTATCTATCTATCTATCTATCTATCTATCTATCTATCTATCATGGTAATTGCTGAAGGAGTTTGCGTTAGCCGTTTGCGTGATTTTAAAAGAAATCAGTCACATGCTCAGTGTTTACGGGAAGCATGCCATTCAGTACCTCTCAGCTCTTTGGATGTTAGTACTTTTCCAAGATCCTTCCCACTGCTGGATTTGGCTCCTCCTACTTTCGCTTTCGGGCCTATGGTGAGCAATGTTTTGTGTTCAAACCCACAGCACGTGCTGAGTGGAGGTATAAACCAGACCCCACTCCCAGCTCGGTTTCGGAAACAGACCACCTGGTAATGCAGTTAATCGAACTGACTGTCCCCCTGCCTGTGGTTACAAAGAAGGAAACACAGATGACTCGTGAGGCTAAAGGTAGGACTCTTTTAAATATATATATATTTTACTACATTATTATTATTATTATTATTATTATTAAGATGCTATAAGATGTTTTTAGAAAAGCTGCATGTTACTTTTACATGGAGAGATTTTATAACTATATAACTGAAGTTACCCCAATGTACAGTGTGTGTGTGTGTGTGTGTGTGTGTGTGTGTGTGTGTGTGGGCTTGATTGGTCTCGGTATTACCACGTGACCTCTGTTAGAAACAAAAAACCCAAGAATATTATATCAAGAATAATTTATTTCTCATTAATATGTTACCAGTAGGATACTATTTGGGCTGTTTATAGAAGTCAAGTGTTATGATTAATTATGATGAATAAATGTTATGATTATATATTTTCACTTATCAGTGACTCAGGTACTGTGTAAAACAAAAACGATTTATCTTTCATTCCAAAAAATCTCACTTATACACTTATAAATGAACAATTATTAGCAATATTTACTTTATTATTAATAATATCTACTTGCCTTTCAGTGATTGATGTTTTTACGTGAGCAGTAATAATAGTAATGGTTAATGATAGTTTTATATATATGTATAACCCTAACCCTGCCATCCAAGGACGTTTATTTTATATTAAACTCTCCTGCAATGGCCTAATAAATAGAACCTCTATTTTCCTTTCAGGCCCTTGTTGCTCGTGCACATGCAGAAACAGGTGCTTAGGTCCCCTCACCTTCCACCCCGAATTCAAGGGACAACGTGTGGAGCTGAGCGCAGGAGACTGCCGCGCCACCAGAAACCTGCTAACGTTTCGCCACGGTGTGACCTTCAGCAGCCGGCCGATTCAAATCAATGAGAAAGTGCACCTGTGTGTGGAGCGCTGCGTGAAAGCATGGCACGGTGCGCTCCGGATCGGCTTCACCACCGTCCCGCCTTGCTCAACACCCATATTTTCTCTCGCCATCCCTGACCTCACC
Organism: Silurus meridionalis; assembly: GCF_014805685.1. NCBI lineage: Eukaryota > Metazoa > Chordata > Actinopteri > Siluriformes > Siluridae > Silurus > Silurus meridionalis. The sequence goes on along the minus strand of NC_060900.1, from coordinate 4,970,877 downwards.
ATCCGACCGGGATTCTGGGCGACCCCGGTACCGGAGAATCTCTGCTTTCCAGGCACTAAGCTGACTTTCTGGGTGACGAGCGGTGGATACCTGCGCTTTCAGATAGGTGACTTGTATGAACGTGCAGAAAAGATGTCGCAGATAAATACCAGCAAGCCAATCTGGGCTATGATTGACCTGTACGGCCAGACCAGCACTGTCTGCTTACTAGGTCAGTTCATTCATCTACACACTCTCAGAAACTAAAGTATTAATGTGTATACTTTCTTGTTGTTGTAGTGGTACCCTTGCACCTTAAACACACCATATGGCCCAAAGTATGTGGACACCTGACCATTACACCCTTATATGGTTTTAATCAGCTGCCACAAAGATAGATACAAAGTGTGTGCGCTCAAAAATTATACATTTCTCTTCACTGGAACAATGAGGCCCAAACCTGTTCTGGCATTACAATGCCCCTGATCTCGAGTGTCCTTCAGAGAGCCATGACCTCCAACCAATTGAATGGCATTGGAATAAACTAGAACAGTCCGCATGCAATATCTGTACTTGATTTCGCTAATAGCTGAATGCACAAAAAATCTAGTAGAAAGCCGTCCCAGAAGAGTGGAGGTTCAGAATAATAATAATGAATATGGATCTGGAATGGATATATTTTATTTAATATACATTTTTATTATATTGATTAAATTGAGTAATCCCTCAAATCGGCACAAATTAAATTGATTAAATAAAATTTTATAAATGGAAAACTCAAGTTAAATAGTTTACATTTGTTAGACCCCATTTGGGTAATTCAGATGTGAATGTAAGTGTGTTTGTGTATGTTTTACATTTAATATTGAATTTTTCAAAGATATCTACTTAACTGTTCTACTTATTTTAGCATAGTTTAACAAATGTCTTCTGCTTTTAAGAGAAATTTTTGAAGCTGGATATAAAATGCTAAGGAATCAATAGCACTAGCTTTAGCCGCTAGCCACTTTCTGGTTAGCGGTTAACGAAAGCACTATGGATTCTTTAGGGTTTTCTTGCACGCTCAAATCAGTGACACTGCGCTAACTTCTAATTTAAAAAATGCGCTCAAAGTGCGAGGTGGAGACTAAACAAACTTGCGGTCTGCTACTCAATACCTTCCTGCGGGAACTCAGATTGTAACTATGAGCACGTTAAAAGTATTGCATTGGGTACATGATATCACTGACAATGTTTGATTTTATATATATTTCAGGCTCAGAGAAGAAGTTTTTTTGCGGGAAACGCCGTTCCTGCTCTGCCCCTATAATCGGGGCTACAGAGATGAACATTGGCTATGACCAGGTTCCTGAAGAGATGCTTTGGAAGAGGACGGTTTCAAAAATTCCAGACTTTATTCCTCCGACGGTATCAGGTAAGAGCGAGTGTCAGGACTGTGCAAATCCAAATTTTGTCTTATTATGCTTTCTTATTCATTTACGGTTATCTCTGTCTCTTTCCTGGTCTTCTTAGACAATGAAGAGCTCTGTGTAGTGTGCTACTCCAAGACAGCCAGCATTGTCCTGAAGTGCGGCCACTCCTGTTTGTGCGCTCAATGTTCTGTCAGGATCATCAATGACTTTGGGACGTGCCCGTTGTGCCGCCAGTACATTTGAAGACCATGTTAAGAAACAGCCCATGTTAAGAAAGTGATGTATAAATGTGCAAATGTTAAAATGCTGTATTATATTTGAATGTAAGTATTTTGTACATCATGTGTAAATAAATAATGCTAATAATAAATCAATCTATTTATTAAATATAATGGTCTGCCGTATTTGTTTTACGTAAACTCCTAGGCCTTTTTCCGCCACTAAATAAAAAATGAAAAAAGGTTATTGCAATTCTGACCTTTTTCTCGCAAATGCAAGTTTATCTCGCAATTCTGAGAAAAAAGTAAGAATTTTGAGTTTATATCTTACAATTCTGAGAACAAAAAGTCATAATTGTGAGATAAAAAGCAATAAACTTTTATTTATGTTTTATTCAGTGGTGAAAACGTCACTATACACGATACTCGAGAGCATGAGTGCACTATAATTCATTTCATGGCGTTTCACAGACACCTGCTGGAAGATTATATGACTCACTGGATACTCTAGACATGTAGACGTCATTGTATCTGTAGCTATAAGGATCATGTTTTCAGTTTCCTTTTAGGCTGTTAGGAAAACCCGAGGTGCATATGTGTAAGAATGATATTATTGTGGTTTTTCCCAAAGGCTCTTAAAAAGAAACCTAAACTATATGGATAAAAGTTTGTGGATACCGTCCTTAAAATCTCATTCCACATTTAGTCATCATTTGCTGTTAAAATAATCTCCACTCTTCTGGGAAAATAGAAGATCTAGATTTTGGTGTGTGTTTGTGGAGATTTTTGCTCATTCAGTCACAAGGGTGTTAGTAAAGTCAGGTACTGATGGTGGGTGATGTGAGGAGGCCTGGGGTGCATTTCGATTCATTCCAAATTTGTTTAATATAGTTGATGTCCGTACTCTATAGCTGGACACTCAAGATCTTCCACTCCAACCCATGTAAACCATATTTTCATGGAGCTGGATTTGTCATTTGGAACAGGTTTGGGTCTCCTGGTTTACATTTAATTATACTACATCCAAAGACATCCTTTACAACTGTTTGCCTTCACGTTTGTTTTAACAGTTTTAGAAAGAACCACAGTGGCTGTACAGGAAGTGGCTGTACAGGCACAATAACAATTTCTGAAGGAAGTATTGTATTGAATTGCGTAATCGTATTTCCCCGATCAGAACAAATCAATAAACATTATGAATTAAACCAATGATATTTAGAGTCAGGTTTCATTTAACTGTAAAGTTTACCTCAGACAATTAGTCACAAAATTTAAGTGTACAAAAATCAATTTTTTTTACCTGTTTATTTACAAAACCCATTTTATTTGTTGAAAAAATATTGAAAAATATGCTTTCGATATTTTTTATTTAGTTAATTACTTATTACTTCTGAGGTTACATCAGAGTAAAGCTGGTAATGGAGGTATAGAAAGCACTGCTACAGACAGGAAATAAAAAACCCAGCATAGTGTGGGAAATTCTGTGTTTGCGTAACATAGGTGTTCCTGATTGGGCAAGAAGGGTATATGCTGGATGACTGTGAAATTATGAAAGAGAAAAAGATTAGAGAATGTTAAGTGTGGTATTAAACAGTGCATTAACAACCATCCATATTCTTTATGAGTTTTACGATTAAGATGATTGTTCATTATTAGTAGTAGTAGTTGTAGTAGCAATAGTAGTAGCAATAGTATACATTTACACTTAAACTATCAATAATTATATGACCTAAAACAACTTAGTAATTAGCTGAAGTTTTGCAAGATGTTGAATTATAAAAAGTTCCAGCCGTAAGAATGAGTCAGTGCTTTTATTTCCTAAAGGAAATACACACCTTTTATTCCTGGATGATTCCAGAAGGCCTGTGGCACTGCAATTCTCATCATGCAAGATGAAGAAGAACCTCCACATCAAATCCTTTCATTATTCATTGTAGACTAAATGAATCCTTGCACAACTTCAAAATCAAACCAGAGACATTTCTCCTGTTGATAAGATCACTGATTATTATGAAAGAAATATTTATTTGTGTGTATTCTTAGTGACTATGCATTGGAGCTATTCATGTGTCAATTTGGAAATGAAAAAAATAAACTTTAAATATTTTTTTGTTGCATTGTAATGGTATAACAGATTATGTTGAATCTGGATAAATGAAGTTTCACTAAATGGTTTAATTTGACCAATAAAGAAATCGGATATATTCGCATGCAGCGACGTGACTGAACAGAAAAGCAGACATGGGAAAATCCTGCATATCAGCAGTCATGTGCTTACAGTTTTTCTCAGATTTGGGATCGACAAAGTGATGAGAGAAGTAGGCAGGAGTACAAGGAGATGCGGCAGCAGGTGAAGAGGGTTGTGTGGTGAATGCCAAGAAAAAGGCATATGAGAAGCTGTATGAGAAGTTGGACACTAAAGAAGAAGACAATGATTGGTCAGGCAGAAGGATTGAGCTGGGAAGGATGTGCTGTAAGTTAGAGCAATAAAGGATGCAAACAAAAATGTGTTGACTAGTGAGGTGGGTGTGTAAAGAAGATGGAGAGAGTATTTTGAGCAGCTGATGAAAGAGGAAAATGAGAGAGGGAGAGAAAGTTAGATGATGTGGAGATGGTGTAGCAGGAAGTGGATAGGATGAAAAATGGAAAGTCAGTTGGACCAATTTGAGAGGATTTAGAGAAAGCGTACGACAGGTTGCTGAGAAAGAAGTTGTCGTACGCTTTCTCTAAATCCACAAACACACAATGCAACTCCTTCTGACCTTCTCTATATTTCTCCAACATTCTCAAAGCAAATAATGCATCTGTAGTGCTCTTTCTCGGCATAAAACCATACTGTTGCTCACGGATGGTCACCTCTTCTCTCAGCCTGGCTTCCACTACTTTCTCTTACTCCTACTGACTTTCATTCCCCTTCTCTCCAGCGTGTTCCTCCACCTCTCCATGCTCTTCAAAACCTGCTCTCTACTCTCACCACAAATCACAAATCCCACCACTGTGGCGACCACTAATGAGGGCAGCTGAAAGAATGAGGTTTTTCGGACAACTTTTTACTTTCACTCATTCAAATGTTTACTAAAATATAAACATAATCATAGACAATAGACTGTTATACTCTGTTAGACTTTGACTTGTTATAAAAAGAGATTGTGTTTTCGAGGGTAACCAGCAGAGGGAGACAGAGACAAATTTAAGAGCAGGATCGTTGCGATCACTGTAATGTCTTATTCAAACACTGAGCTCCAATACATTTCCCCTGAGATCTACTTTAAAAGGAAATGTAAAGTTATTTCAAGAAGTGCCAGTGCGGTTAATAGTATCAGCTCAGTTGCATGACTATGGATGGAGACGGGAAAAGCACCAGAAAGGGGAGGGTTGGGGGTTATAGGAAAACCATTGACGTGACCCTTTAGTTGCTGCTTACGCATTTGAGCTGTTAAATATTTATCCTAGATAAAAAAAGTGAACAAAGAAGGAGAAAGAAATGGAAGAGAGGGAAGAAGAGCAGCTGGGAGAGGAAGAAAGCAGTTAGGAGTAGACAAAAACAATGAGAAAGAAATAGACTGTGATGGACATTAGTGTTTGTAAGAGTAATATTAAAACTGCTCTTTAATCAAGGTGACATATTATCGGCATGCACAGTGAGTAAATGAGCTCACATCACATTGCATCGAATACGATCGTCCAGTACTTCCAGCTGTACTTCTTTCTTAACCCGCTCAGTTTCTGCCTTTCTCAGTATTATTTTCCAGCTCAATCTGTATTTTATTTGGCAGTTGGATGGCAAGTTCCTGGCAGAGCACTGATCAAAAACTTATTTTCCTTTTTCTAGGAGTTTTTTTGCAATCTTGCAGAGATACAGACTGACTGTGACAGACGGACAAACAGACAGACGGACGGACAGACGGACAGACAGACAGACAGACAGACAGACAGACAGACAGACAGACAGACAGATAGACAGACAGACAGATAGATAGATAGATAGATAGATAGATAGATAGATAGATAGATAGATAGATAGATAGATAGATAGATAGATAGATAGATAGATAGATAGATCCACATTTAGTTGCCATATGCTGTTATAAGAACCTCCACTCTTTTGGAAAGAGGTTGAGGTTTGTGCAATTGTGGAGATTTTTGCTCATTCAGCCAAAGGGCCTTAGAAAGGTCAGGTACTGATGTAGGGGAAGTGAGGACATCATGAGGCAGTCATGCTGGAACAGGTTTGAGTTTTCTAGTTCAGAGCAAAATGGTATCCCAACAAAACATCCTGAGAGGGAATGCTGTTTATTGTCGAGAATGGCTGTGAGTTTACTGAGTATTCCTTTCCATACCATCAACACATTAAAACTGTCCAGAGAGCATCTCAAGGAGGAGCTAACCTTCTTGATCAGTATGTTAAGCTCATTTTTGCTAAACTGGATCTAAAGTCACCTCTGCAGCATTATAGCACCTGTGCTGATTTTGCACTCGTTCTTCCTCTATTTAAAGAGAGCGGTGATGTGCCTCTTTAGTGTTCTCTCTAGTGCCTCTCAAGCTCTCTCATCTCCTAGTATAAATGCTCTGTGCAAACAGATCAGCTTCCACTCTTTATTGTTCATGTTAATACTGCAACGTCAACACTATACCACTGACAACATCATCTCACATATATTGCCTACTAACCAAACCTAGTCTCTGCCATACGTCTGCATTCATTGGATTCTGAAACCTGGAAAGTTTCTCTTCATTACATCTACAGGTATATTTTTCTGTGTTTTTGTTGACAGTATGTTGAACATTATTAGAAACTGCTGATGAGTTGTTATGTATTCTCCTACTAAATGCCATTTGAGGTGATCAAAAACTAAAAAAGTTATCACTATACCAAACTGTGTGGTTCTAAAGTTAAATATATAACCAAGCATTTAATATATGTGAGGTAATATAAAGTATGAGGCACCTGATATGCCCAAATATTCGATTTGCACCTTTTAATGCTGTGACGATTTTCACAGGTGAAGACACGTGTCACATTTAAATAGAGTTAGTGTTATATAACCCGGCCTTCCTGAGAAGTTTCTTCCTACATCAGGTACAAAGTACTATACCTGCCTGTCTGGCTTTTATCGGCTGAGCAAAAAAAAAAAAAAAAAGAAAGGGACAGGCTGGGATCCATACTATTTACACAGAGAATTTCTACTTCCTTGGATCGCCTACTGAATCTGTTTCGCTCAAGTAAGTACTACAGCCAGAAATCTGTCTGGCACCATTGAAGAATGGACGAGCAGTCACCTGGAACCTCTTGTAATGTATCTAGGTGTTAGGAGTTGCATGCTTTTTTTTCTTTGCAAGCGTAACTGGTGTAACAGTGAAGCTATGTTTAGTTAAATACATACTGTATGTTTGGTGTTGTCTTGCCAACGGTTGGTCTTTCTCCAGAATGTCAGGATTGTAAATGCAGAGGTATGTAGATGGGATTAATAATTGTTGACAGTTCAGTGTGCCCAGTGGAGGCACATTAATAGAGCAAGAAGGACAAGTTAAAGAGCGTGCTAGCCTGAAGCTGGACCTGAGCATGGAAACTGTAAGAGAAACACTTGAACTCTTCCAGCTGAGTGTGTGTATATGTGTGTTGCATCGATTGCAATATATCTTCATTGACTGAATAAGAGAAGTCCAAAAGTGTGAGCGCAAAAGCTAATGCAGCATTTTTAGTCAGTTGATGCGCACTCTAATTGCTGTCACTCTTGAAATGTGTATCTGGCATATGTCCTGACAAGTTTTTGCCCACAAGCATTTACACTTGCCTTGGTTTTATCTGGATGTTCACCAGATTTCAATCTGATATTTGCTGTGGTATGCAAATCAGCTCATTACAAGTGACCTTTCCATTTTGTTCCTCATTTCCTCATGACAGTTTCTACAGTAAAAACCGTGGCAAACTCAGAGGTCACGGACCATGTGTTATATGATCTAATGTGTTGGAAGGAGCTTTGGTTGGCAGCTACAGTTTGGAGAGTTGGGGTGTATTTATATATGGAAAAACCACATGTGTTTTATTGCTCTTATACCACAGCAATTTGCTGTTTTGGAGTAAATTTGGAGATGGATATTATTACTGTACCTTTTTATTTATGATGTATGGAATTACGTCAGACATTTTTATTCCTTTATGTCCATCTGCAAAACAAGTCATTACCTTTGTTATAGCAGCTATAAACAGTTATTAACAGAAAAAAACACAAACTTGTTTTCCTTTTAGTGTTTCCCCATAGAAACACTAAAGTATTACTGTAATAAAATATATTTGTGGTTTGAAATACTGCCTGCACTTCTGCCAGAGCTGCTCTTATAGAAAAAGTATCAACATATTTTGATCAATCAGATTCGAGAATTTGTGTCTGCAATGGGTAGTGCAATGGACAGTGTTGCTGCTTCACATCTTCAGTGTCCTGAGATTGTGAAGTTTGGCATTTCTGTACATGTTAAAGCCACATGTTTCCTCAGGGTTCACTGGGTTCATGCCACCTCCTTGAAACAAGAAAGTAAGTGGATTCGTTTAGAGAAATCGCCACTCTATACGTGTGTAAATCCATGTGTATCATCCCCTATGACGATCTCGTGTTCCCGGGTGTAGTCCTGACTCATGACCGGAGTTCCTGGTACAGACTCTGGATCCAACACAACTCTGACCAAGATAAAGTTGGACAATGCCATTGTATGTTACCAAGGCTGATATTCAGCAGATGTTCCAACCATATGGCCACGTGACGAAGATCAAACCATCATCTGTGATTTTAAACAGTGAGAGGAAATGGGTCTGTTCTCCTGATTCTAAAACACAAGAGGGAGTTGCCTCTGAGAACACTCTGGAGTTTCTATTATTTCCATCTGTGCATGTGTGTGTGTATATGTGTGTGAGTTGGATGGAAACTATTATGGAGCCCCCCCCAACAAAACTTGTTAGGCCCTGAGAGGTGTGTGTGTTTCTGGTTTGCACACAGGCTGAGTCACAGAAGCACAGCCCATTAGTAGACGCCCCCAGCCCAAAACAGACCAGTGGCTTTCCTGCTCCTCTTACTCCCTCGCTCTGTCTAACCATTTCGCTGGAACTTCATCTCAAAGTAGGTACCGGTTTTTCTCCTGTCACTGCATTTACACACTCCAATACACATTAGCATTTTGCATCACTAACACTTACCATGTGTGCTATCATGTTTGTAATGACTTCCTTTGTGCACGTTGACTTAATTCATGTAGTTTGCCACTCTTGTAAACTGGGAAAGAAGACTGCAATATCCTTGTGTGAACTGTGGAGGCTAGTGCAGCCTGATCTTCTGGATTCCAAGTGCTAAGTGGGTAACCTACAAATGGGAAACAAACTCATATGCTGAACAGTGTTGTATGAGTGCCATTGTTTTATTCACTGGTTGCATATTTTCCAAGCTGCATTGTAGCATGAGAACATCAGAATTAGGACTCTCACTGAGGACTCTGGAGTAGCTGTATGTTTCTGTCAACAAACTAGTTTATAATTTATTCTTTCATACAATAGTTGGTAAATTGTTGTGATTGGTATAATATGGAAGATTTCAAATTATGTGTACTTGTCCTGTTGCATATGATAGGAATTGCATATTGAATTGAATCTTATTACTGAGACACCTTTTAGGATGTGTATCATGTGCATATTCATTCATTCATTCATTCATTCATTCATTCATTCATTCATTCATTCGTTTGTTCAGTTATTCTTTCATTCATTCATTCATCTATTGTAAGTGCTTTATCTTGGTCAGAGTTGTGGTTCATCTGGCATACATCACGGATGGAATACCAGTCTATCACATTCTATTATGCCAGTGCAGCTTAGTAGTTTTAGGTAAAAGAAGTGGAAGGCCATGTCTCCATTATACTTCAGTACTTCAAATGATTGAATGGTGAATAGGCTACACCTTCTTCAGAGTCCATCAATTTTTTACTGGGACTAAAGACCACACCTTCTTCAGTAGGATAGTCAAAAAAAAGAAGCCTTCTTTACTTCTTTAATGTAACTGACAGAAACTGAGCTCACACTTCCTTCACATTTTACTGGGACTGAAAAATAAGGCAAAGATTTGATTATGTCAACTATATTTATAAATGCTTCCACTTTTAAGGTTAATTGTTAGAACTAAGAGTAGATCAACTATCAAATGGTTTTCTCATCCCTGCAAATCTTAAATGCTTCGTCTCTGGTTTATTCATCCCTGCGACTTCCAAATAGTTTCCTTATCCCTACTATGGAGTGCAAAAGTGCAATTACTTCCACATCCCAATATAAATCACACAATGGCCACACCTCCTTCACAGGGACTGACAGCTTTAGAGTCCTTGACTTTTTCTTTGGGACTAAAGGTCACACGTCCTTCACAAGGTTAGAAGCTACACCTTTACTACTGATACAAAACCCATCAGACCAGCTTCCAAAGTTATGTAAGATGCCTCCAGTGGCTCATCTTAATTAGCTAATCTGCCTTATCTAAGTTATCGCCATTACAGTCCAGAGATATCCATTTAGGTTGTGGTCTTTTGTAAAGCAAGGATGTTATTAATGATGCAAAGATGTCAACAATGCAAACAAGAAAAACGTCTGCTTGTTATCAATTTGCTTAGAAGGCCAAAGCTCATGACTTAGGTCAAAGTTCACCTGGTTATTGGGACCAAGCCAAAATGATCCTTTGCTAGAAGCTGATACACATCTTCTTCACATCCTTTGTCATTTTCCATTCAGAGAAAAAGCTTTTGTTGGTTTCAGTCTCGCCAATGCTTTAGCTAACAATATACTGTATCATCCGTATTTTCTCAGCTAGGGGGTCGGAAATTATAAAACCTTTTTTAAACTAAGGGAATTCATGCAGCTCTTCTGTTTCTGCAGAAATGTTCATGCAACTAATTCACATTAAACTGGACCGCCACCATATTTGTGTTATTATCCAAGTTGACATTTTAGGTTATCAAGTTTGACTGGTGCATTTCCTTATGTGACTTTTGTTAATCATTGCAAGCACAGTGTCGGCAAATCATAGTTGATAGACGTCACCAGATGACAATAGACTGGTTTGTGTTCATTGTGTTTTGTATTTAAAACAGAAATTTTTATATTTAACATGTCTTAAAGATAATTCAGGAATTGGTCAAGAAGGACACAGATGCAAGATGGAACAACTTGCGTTTATTACACTTTTTTTTGTGAAGGAGACTATAGAGGTGACAAACAAAGCTGACGAATGATTGGTCAATGGCAGTCAATGGTTGGTTGTTTAGAACAATGGTGATCAATGATTGGTGGTCAAAACATTAGTGATCAATGATTGGTTGTTGAGAACAGTGGTAATCAATGATTGTTTTTTAAGAACAATGGTCATTAATGATTAGTTGTTGTGAATGAAAGTGACTAATGATTGGCTGTTGAATAAATGAGTTAATCAAGATTTACTCATTGGTGCTCACCAGATCTAGCTGACAGTCAAATCTAATCTAATCTCTTGCATTATATTACACTGTTATGTGAAAAATGTGAGAAATTGTACTTTAGGGGTACCAGAAAGAAATGTAAAACGTTTGCCATAAGGATAATACCATTAAAGGTACACAGAAGGACCCCGCCCATATGTCACTTTTTCTGACAGTGTAGTTGTTTCAGGAAAATAACTGCATACAGATGTGTTGTTTTCCATGATTACATTTGTATACCTCTTTAATTAAAAAAAAATATATATATCTTAGTTTCAAGCATTCCACAGATAAGAAAAATAGCAAATGTTTGTTAGGATCTGCACCTCACGTGGATTTATAGCAGTATAAGCATCATGGTATTAAAAGTAAATATTTGCCAGAGTTGTTAACCAAACTCACTGTCTTATATAACACTGGGCCTTGCCCATAGTGTCATTCCTACCATTCTGTCAGAAACTATTGCATATTAAATACTGCTTGATAATAAATAGGAAGTTCCTTAATGGACAGTTCCTATGTGTATAGGTGCTCTCTTCTCTTCTAAGTAATTTTTGGTAATACATGCTCTACAAAAATGTATGACTCACACACACACACACACACACACACACACACACACACACACACACACACACACAAATACTTCGGGTGTTATTCTGAGTTGCACTGGCTTCTTCCAAACCACTGAATTATTAAAAAGATGCTGACTCCTACAGCTCTAGAGAGCTAGAGACATTCACACACACACACACACACACACACACACACACACACACACACACACACACACACACACACACACACATTCATAGACTGTTAATTTGTTGAGAGAAGTAATCATGCATGTCTCATGTATGTCCTGTATGTGTGCACATGTGTGTCTGTGTGTGTATAAACAACAAACATCGCATGCTGATGAAATAATGAAGCCTGTCACCTGAACTCTTGGTTACATAACGTGGCCCCTTGCAGGCCATGCTGCTGCATAAACGTACAACCTGTGGATGCACCGGTTCCGAATCATTGTCTTAGCAACGTTAAACAGAAACTATTCTGTCCAATTTCAGACAAATAATTCTGTTTACGATCCTCCTTTGTTTACTTTGGGGAATTTCTCGACTCAATCCCAGATTTCAGCAGGTCACGATCATCGGTGGCACGCTAAGAGTGCTAGCGTGTTTTATTTCATCAAGTTTTGTCTATATGAAATGTGTGTTGTAGTGTCTACAGTATGTTTACTGCATTCTTTGCTATGCTGGGTTTGATAGCTAGCCAAATCAAGCAAGTCATATTTAAAGGAATGCTTCTGTCTTTAATTTTCAATTGAACCTGTAGCCAAGCTGCCACTTCTGGGCCCTTGAGTCCTCCAAACTAACTTCTTTTGATGTTAGTTTTACATGTGCAATATTATTTCTGTATAGTCAACAATGTGCAATATTATTTATTTACTTTCACTACTTTTCATAAGATGCAGAGGCTGGACTACAGGTTGCCAAACAAAAGTAAACCTTAATCATAAGCCAACACATATACGGAATAGGTATAACATTATGACATTATAACATTGTGACCGTTGAAGTCAATAAGACTGATTGTCTCTTCATCGTGGTACGTGGTAGTGCGGGGGATATATTAGGCAGCAAGTGAAAATTTTGTCCTTAAAGTTGATGTGTTAGAAGCAGGAGCAATGGGCAAGTGTAAAGATTTGAGTGAGTTTGACAAGGGCCAAATTGTGATGGCTAGACCAGGTCAGAGCATCTCCAAAGTAGCTTTTGTTGGCTGTTCCCGGTCTGCAGTGGCCAGGATTTTTTTAAAGTGGTCCAAGAAAGAAACAGTAGTGAGCCGGCGACAGGGTCATGGGAGACCAAGGCTCATTGATGTGGGGAGCGAAGGCTGGTCCATGTGGTCCGATTTAGCAGACAAGCTCCTGTAGCTCAAATTGCTGAAGAAGTTAATGCTGTTAATGCTTAACAGGTCAGGACTGTTTTAGGAGCAAAAGGGGGACGAAACACAATATTAGGCAGGTGGTCATAATTTTATGCCTGATCAGTGGCCATAAAGTTATGCCTGGTTGGTGTATGTAAGTATTAAAAAAGCAAAAAATAAAAACTAAAGAAGGGCACCAAGGAACAGGTGAACACAGTAGGGTAATCAATTAATGACCAAAGACAAGACAAGGACCAGAAAGAAAAAAATCATAAAACATAGTAAATAAAAGGGAAGTACATGAAATGAATCCAAAATAAAGAGTTTATTGTTAGGTTTAGATTTGGTCTAATTTAGATGATATATGAATTCTCATAGAATTCAGTTTTAATACAGAAAAAAACATTTACTAGAATTAACACATTGATATTAAACCCTTGCTGTTAATACAAATGAATCAACACCTTCCTATCAACATATTCAAGAATGTAACAGTGCCGTGGTAAAAGTGCTTATAGTTGCTGCACTAGTCCTTTTCCAGTTTTCTGCTTGTAGTTTATCAAGCTGAGGTGTAGTTTCATGTTTCAATGCCAGCAAATTTATCAAAAATGCATTTTCTTAGCCTTGTGAAACCAGCTAGAGCCTGGTGGTCCCTTCTTACATTTCCTGCCTGAAATAAACTATGATCTCACTCATACACTGGAAAGAAGAAGCGATTTCTCCATGCCTCTTCAAAATAATGAAGTCATAAAATCACCTGTCTGTTTCAAATGAGGGGTTTGTAAGCTCAAACCTGCACAGCCGTGCTAGGTTTGTGCTCAATGAGGGGGCTTGTTGGTGAGCCACTGCGTAAACCCCTTACTGTCTGTCTAGCATGCAATTCTTTTAGAAGCCATGTCTGTACTTGCAAAACCTTAATCTCCAGCTCTATACATTGTTTTCTTGAATCAGGCGATCCATTCGTGTTTACTCCCGACTTAATCTTTCACTGAGCTGTTTGGAGAAACCTGCTCTTTTCTAAGTTGTAAGAATTGACAGAAGCAATAGAGGGAGAATAGCATGGTTAGAAGGGTGGAGGCTGTTTTGTATTTGACTTCCCCTGTTTTTATCAGCTCACTGTAGTAATATCACCTTATTAGCACAGAGAATATATTTGGTGCCTATTGAAATGTCACTCCACAATGCAGAAAGTCAGCCAAGAACGAGTGGAGTGTACACCGCCTGGTTGTTTCCACGGCAACCTTTCGTGACCGGGACGTTCACCCCAGGCAGAGCAACGTGTGTGTGTGTGTGTGTGTGTGTGTGTGTGTGTTGGTGTAGTTACTCTATCAAGGGATTGAATAGAGGTTAAGTGTAAGAGTAAAAAAAGAGGGAGTGTGTGAATGAGAAAACGAGAGAGAGAGAGAGAGAGAGAGAGAGAGAGAGAGAGAGAGAGAGCACCTAGCCAGTCAGTGAGATCAGAGAGAGAGAGAGAGAGAGAGAGAGAGAGAGAGAGAGAGAAAGAGAAACAGGAGGTCTAAGCTGGTCAGATGTGAAGTGTGTGTAGGAGAGGCTGTGTTTTCCTAAGGACTCTATGCACAGCAGTACCATCACACACTGCAGCAGATCTCTGACACATACTTTTGGTGAGTTCACTTTTCCCTATTCCATAGCAACACACAGAACTTTATAAATTAGTAACCTGTAGTCCAGGCCTTTAGGACTTCATTCAGAAATACAGTACACTAACCTCAGAAATGTCAGGTTCGAGGGAGTTTGCTTTCAGTGATTTCAACTTCCTATGCGTCTTCTCATCTGCTTTACATATTGAGCGCTCCGATTTGTTTTAAAGAACACTCAGGAATGGATATGTGCTGTTGAAATGATCAACAAAGTTCCAGGTGGTGTGTGAATAGAAATTTCAGTTGATGTTGTACAACTGCGCAAACTGTGTTTGGTGAACTTAAGATTGACTTATGTTAGTTTTAGCTATGATCGAATGATAGATATTTATCCATTTCATAAATGAAAGTAAGTTAGGCAGAACTTTTAAAGTAAAGTTTCAGATTACTTTTCAGTTACATGTCTTGCAAAGTTTGCCATTGGATTAAATTTTCCTTTTACTTTAACCTAAAGACTCAAACCTGTTCCAACACGAAAATGCCCAAATGCTACATAAAGATATGGTTTACATGGGGTGGAGTGGAAGATCTTGAGTCGCCTGCATAGAGCTTTTTTGACCTCAACCCTAGTGAACATGAACATGATGAATTGGAACGCTGACTGCAACCAAGGCCTCAGCAATTTACATCAACAACTGATTTTACTAATGCTGAATAGCTGATTGGCTAAATGAGCACAAATCTACACAACCATGCTTTAAACTCTACGGAAACATCTTCCCAGACGAGTAGAGGCTTTTATAACAGCAAAATTATACTGTAATAATAATTATTATTATATATAATTAAAATACCAGCACATACCAATCAAACCAGTGTTCAGGTGGCCACATAGTGGACTTTGTCCGTGTAGTGTAATTGCATTAATTATAAATCATTTAATATCAATTCATTTAATAAATTGCCTTGCTGCTACCACTAAAGTCAGAGCTACTGCTTAACAATTAGAATAAATAATTCAACAGTGCTGTGGTAAAGATTACAATGACATTATTTTGACAAGTATTAATATGCTGCCCTAAAATATAAAAATAATAATGTATTAATTATTAAAGGACATTGTTGAGTGAACCATCTTCAGGGTTTTACAATAACATTAATGGTATCCTAACTTGTGCTTAGAAATCGTGTTTTTATGGAGTCAAAGCAAACACTCTGTTCCTCTTGTTCAGAAAGTTGAGGCTTCTGCATTCTGGGATTAATCTGAGTTCATATTTCCTGTGCTTTTTCTATGACTGTCTTTCCTCATTTTTGTTGGTAAATGTGACTGGTGTGAATCCATTACTGTGTGTGTGCATGTGCGGTGTGGGTGTGTGTGTGAGAGAGAGAGAGGGAGAAATTGAAAGAGAGAGAAAAAGAGGATGTAGCAGTATATAACTTGAGTAACTTTCCTGTGACTCTAACAAATATGGAAATAGCAATATCTTAACTCTAGACACTAAAGCTAGCAAAGTAGCTAACAGTGTAAACCAGTTGCCAAGTCACTAGCATGCTAGTATGAACTGTTTATATGTGTAAGCTAGTAGACAATGTCACTACAAGCTAGCATACATAAGATTAGCTATTATATATTCTATATGGGTACAGGACTAGCTAACATTAGTCAAGAACAAGTCTGCTGCTAGCTAACATTAGACTACTATATGTCAATATACTATTTGTAAATCACACATATTTAACTAATGAGGCAACAGTATAGTTTCATTTAAAAAATATATTTGTGTAGTCATCTTTAAGGGTGTATATGTGTGTGTATGAAAGTTATTAGCAAGAAATAAAGTTGCGCCGAACCTTGCCAAAATGGGGACTAAGATTTGGTGACTTTCTATAGTATTGTTGTGAAGTAGTGGACATTAGACAGCTGATCAGAAGATTTTGAGTTCAATTCTATCCGCTACCAATCTGCCACTGCTGGGCCCTTAATCCATAACTGCTCAGATGTATAATTGAGATAATTCTGAGACACCATACTCATGGCCAAATTCCTTAAATGGCATAAGAATGGTGACCTTCTTTCTGAATAGAGCCTGGCCTTAGTTTTTTGGACCCCAGTCACCAGTTACTAGCGTGCCTAATCCCAATGGCCCACTGATCACCATATTAGTCTATGCAGGAGACTAATGGTGACATTTCAAGCATTAGAATCAAGTTAATTATGAATACCACTGTTCTACGTTGATTTGTGGTATTATACAAACTACGATTTTTAGGATCATGGTGCTTTGATTGACCTTTTATTATTCACAGAGTATGTACAGTGTGATGAACGGAAGATTGATGAATGCTACACCCTTAAAGATGACTACACAAATGTATATCTTAAATGAAACTATACTGTTGCCTCATTAGTTTAATATGTGTGATTTACAAATAAACATTAATTGAGACACCACTTGAATCCAGTGCAAATGGTAGTAATGTTCATTTGCTGTAGCAAACTCCAAATTTTAGAGCTGCGGTCGGATGAATCACCCGGTTGGATGGGTTGAAAAAACCAGAAAAGTATTTATTTTCAGAATCTTAAATTGCCTTAAGAAAAATATTCAATAGAAACATGTAGAGCAGCATTCCAAAAGGCATAGAAACTGCTCTTTGTGTTTTTCTACATTTGCTAAGGAAACAATCCCTCTAAGAGGAAGAACATGAAACGTGGTGTCAGTTCATTTGCTTTCTTTAACTTCCTACTACAACTGTACATTTTAAAACTAATCCAAGACCTGGGGAGTCAATGGATTAGTGTAGCAGTTGTTGGTAAAAGACATCTGAACAATGACCAAAACATGTTTCCAAATGGCCAGACCTTGTCCGAGTGGACCAATTTGTGTGTTTTGAACCTGAAGGAGTGTCTGGTTATTCACTATCAAATGGTATGCAGCATCTGGGCTGATCAGAGAGCCATACATGGTTAGGAGATGGGTCTGTCTCTGATTAATGTGTGTATTCTTTAATAACGGCTGATTGTAAGCAGACACAGAGCCATGTATGGGCCAAAGTGAAAGAGGGAGGGCAGAATGTGCATGTTTGTGTATTTGTGTGAGGAAGAACGAGAGCGAGCGGATTATAGTGTTCAAAAAAAAGAATAAAGCAAGCGTCTGGAAAAGTTGAGCAAAGAAAAAGGAGGGATGACGAAGATGAATGGAAGGACATTTTTCCTGGACTTGGGGTTGAGTATTATAAACTTCACTCCACAAATCATTTTGGATGGTAGCCTGGTACTTGTCTGTTATCGTTTCCTTAATAGACAATGTTCTGGATTCATTGTTTCTCTTTTCTCTTGCTCTTACACAAGCAACAAAATTTGAATATATGGCAGATATGATTGCTCATCATTTCCCAAACAAAGTAGGAAACAATTTGAGTGTTTCATATATTGCCTGGTGCTACTGGGTTGAGTTACCTCACTCGCAGTTGTACTTATTCGTTGTATTGATTCACATACGTTTGCATGGTCTTTTGGGATTTTCATTAAAAATTATGAGTAACAGAGCCTGCAAACATGCATCACTACCATGCACCAATATAGAGTATATAAACATGTCTTCTTCCTTTTATAGGATTGTCTTAAAGCAAGGATGTATATCTCCTGATTTATTTGGACAGTTCCGAAGACTGATGCGGCTAGTCGTTTCCAGTGTGACAAACAAAACAGCTCAAGTTCAGGAAGTGCTCCAAATAACTCTGAGAATGGATAGAGGTGCAGTGTTAAAACTTGTCTGATCACAAGATTGAGGGTGCCAGGCAATTGTTACAAAGCGAGCAGACATTCATTCATCTACAGTTTTGTTCTCTGATCAAAATAGAGGTGTATCTGGAGAACAATTTGGATGGGAAGTTAGTTCATCCACAGTGCACCATTACTTTTATAGAAATCCCAATACAGAGTGTTAACTTGATATATATTAAAAAAAGAAAATATATATTATGTATATACTGTATTCCATATTCTGTACCATTTTTATAATTCCATTTCTATTCTTTATTGTAATTTCTGTTTAATATTATATTGCAAATGTAATGTATTTCATTTTATTTTATTTTAAGTTTTTTATTTTTCATTTTAACCCTCTTTATTTATCCCATTTTATGTCCCAGACTGGTCTTAATAAGCATTCCATTGTATACACTACGTTGTATATATAAGTTGTTTTTGAAAATCCAGCTAGTTCCATGATCTAGTTTCAAATTATATTATTAGCAATGGGTAACTGTATATCCAAATAATATTGTCAGGTTCCAAATTGCTTATTTGCCAGTTACATTTACATTCCTAATATCGACACTAATTTCAGCCATGACTTCAATTCATACAACTAAACAGTCAGGTTAAAGAGTTAAGTGCTTTGTTTAACTTGCAAATTGGTGTTGCTGAAAATTGAACTCATGACCTTCTGATCTTAACCATTGAGCTACAATTATTAATAAACCTTTGTGGAACTTAGTTGCTTTAATTGTATGTGTCTATGGCAGATGATGCTCTGCATTGGCTGAGCTGCATTAGTGGAAAATTTAGCATATAGGAAAAAATACTTATTGTTTACTGGTTATTTGTTGTTTTCACCTCTATGCCATCACAAAGTTTTGCCTTTTATTAAATTGACTGTGTCGTGAATGTGGTATGTAAATTTAAAGCTGATGGGTATTCATCAACATTTGTACCTGTACAAAGGAAATAAGCCTTAACAAAATAGTTTTTACTTAAGTTTAGCCTGTGAAAACATTTATGCACTTTAACTAAAAGATTGATAAATGAGGTCAAGGGAACAGGAAAGTTCTGGACAGTCTGGTAAATAATTGAATACCTAAAAAAAAGACGTTTTAAGCCTTTTTTCTTAGTGGAACAATATGGCATGGTCAGTCTGTGGGCTCTATAATGAATAGCACAACAGTTAAATAGAAGAACCTGTTTTTGACCTCACTGGTAGTTAAGACGCTTGAGTGGTTAATAGAATAGCTGACTCAGGATTGGGTACTCAGATTGTAGACATATTGACACATCAGTGCTAAACCATTGGCAAACCATTGGCAGTCCAGCCAATTGTAAAGAGGTGTGATCCTACAGCATGATTTTTAACTAAAACTCTTTTATTCAGTCTTCCGCCAAAATTACTAATGCATTTGTTTCTTATTTGTATTTGGGACATCATGGGACAGGGTTCACTCTTTTAGATACACTTGCTATTGTGACTAAGGTCATCAGGCTTCAATTGACTTCCTTAGGCTTGAGGGACAAAATGGTCACAAAGACTATAAAGCCCTTGGTAAACTATAAAAGTAGTTATAGCTGGTATTGTTGCTAGCTAAACATGTAGAATACTTGAACTAGAATATCTCTAAGAAAATTAAAATAACCTTATTAAAGATCCAATTTTTACATTTTTTTTGGAAAGTTTTATTGCAATGCCATAAAGCACAATCTTGTCCCTTTAAACCATTACTGCTTCTTTACATTTACATTTACATTTGCAGCATTTACTATGCTTTCCATAGACCAGCAAAGAAAATAGACATAACAGCTAATTTGTAAGACATAGCAAGATCAATTAAAAAAAAAAGTAATTAATTATATTATTAATTATAAAAAATAAAAATAAAAGAATTGTTTTCAGCCTCTTTGATGGTGACTCCATCATTTTTTCCATTCACCTACTGGTTGGTCATGTTTCCAGATTGATGATTCAGACTGCTTATCCCAAAAGAGCCTGGATGACGTTACCTTCAAACATTCCTGTGGAAAAAATGTGATGTTCTTCGTAGGAAGTTGCAACTTCCCCCCAACAAGCTTTGGAACAGTCAGTTCTATTTAAAGATATTATCTCAGATATCTAGACTGATATCTCTTATATTTTCTATCTCTAACTCAAAACATCTGGCATAAAGAATGGAACCTCGTGATGGGACACATAACAAAGAAATGTCTGGAGTCATGACATCACTGGGCTTCAAGAGATATGTAGTACTGTTGGTTTCCAGCCTAGAATTATGCTGACTGGAAGAAATTATGAAAGCAAAACTGGCAGAACAGAAGGATTGCTTGTTCGATGACATAATTTATTGTTCTATTACACTGTAAAAAAGAACTCATCCTTTTTATATGATACAGAATTACATACAAGAAAGAGAAATTTCCGGGCCTGTGATGCCCAGTGATTTTTTTTTGCCAAACTTTACTTGTAAGGAAAGCAGCCTCATTTATGGGAATTCCAGCTGTGATTTTAACTATTTACAGCTTTCCAAAGCACTACTTATAACATGACTTAAAAAAAAGCCAAAGTATTAACTTGCAACAGTGGAATCTTGTTAATATACAGTTGCCTATATAATGAATACATTATGAATCTAAACCAAGCTTTATTATAATGTGCTAGCTCTGATCTTTAAATCCTCATTTTGTGTATACATTTTCTTGTAATTATTATTTAATACCAGTTAATAGGGCAGACCAAATAAAACACTTTTACACTGAAAATGCTATAAGGATACAACATGCGTTACAGCATATGGTAGTAGTTACAGGTTCACCACCCTTATCCTTAGGCCTCCTCTTCATTATCTAAATTCATTATCTCAGTCTAACCTGTCTGGTACCCCATGCAGCTGGTATGCAGGTCTCCGCATTAGAGCGGCTGATGTCAGAGCCGGAACCTAGCAGTCTATAAAACAGCTGAAACACCAATTAGGCTTAGAATACAATTTGTGTAACAAACACCAGACATCCTGCTTGCTTGCATAAGGATGAAAGCTTGATAAGATTACAATGACGGATGGATGGATGAATGGAGGAAAGGATGGCTGGATGGTGGAAAGGATGGATGATGGCTGTATATTAAGGCTAGATGAGATGATATTTAGATTTGGGGTAAATTAAACAGATTATACAAGCATCAGTGGATGTCCAATCATTTTAGTTAGTTTTTAATTACAGCCATCAACTAGTTCCAGTTGTATTTTCCCACATCCCAGTTTGATGCATACAGTACCCAGTGTAAAAGGTCCAAAAGATGTTATCCAAATGTGCAGAGCAGCTGAGTAGCTGTGAGTTCTTGAGAAATGTGTCTGATGTCATTGCCAAGTTTACTTGTACCGGCTATGCGACATTCCAAAACTCCATGCTCAACGCCAGGCCAGGAAACGACTCTTGCCCTGAAGTCCATGTAGGGCCTGCTGGATAAACAGAAGCCAAAAGGCTTTAGATGATTCTGTATATAAGAACATCCTGATCTGCTTGTCTCTGTACACATTAGAGATACACATGGGTTTGAAGGTTTAGAAGTTTTAAAGCAATATTTGAAATATTTTAAAGCAATATTCTTCCAAACCTTCTTAGTTAACATTTTTTATTGTGTTTTCTGAAAGCAGTGACACATCGACGATCACACTAATTGAGTCAGTACATATTTACATTTTATTGGGATAAAACATTTTGTATACATATTTGCTTAAAATTAATATGCTCTTGATAGCTAAGACAAAGTGGAATACATTTTTGGTTGTATTATTCTGAAGTTTATGCATTTTGCGTAGTAAAGACATCATTACATTGTATGATTGTCAGCTTAATGTTGCTATTTAAATTTATTGCAAAATTGTTTTAAGGGACACATGAGGCCGATTTGATTTTCAAGCCATGATATAGCAAATATAGCAGTAATTTACAGCATTTGGCTTATACCCCTGATCCAGAACAAGGGACTCTCATGTAATTTATACAGCTGAGCTGCTGAGGGTTGAGGGCCTTTCTCATGTGCCCGGAAGTGGCAGGTTGACAGGGACAGGAGTTGAACTCTTGACCCTCTGGGCCAAAGGCCCATGTCCATACCACTGAGCTATTCCACACCAGTAACAAGCATGGTGTTTTACTTGCTGCTAGACTAAGAACAAATTCTTATATTAGAATTCACATCTGTTGTCACTATTGAGAAAACTTTAATGTCAGCGTTCCGAACAAAGAATCCGTTTAGCCAACCCCAGAACAAAAAGCATCTTCTCCTGATGTGCTCCACATGAGACAAGAGCCACTGGAGGAAGTCTATTTGTTATACCCATGTGTTGAGAATAAACACTCCTAAAGCCTTGTCACGTTCTGCATAGTTATTTGAATGGTTATTTGAGTGCCTGACTGTCAGGAAGAAGCTTGACCGTATTAGGTTGACTTTGTCCTCTGTCTCTCGTAATCTTGGGCGTTCGAGTTTTTCCTGACGTGTTTGCTCTCCTGCTCTCTCTCTCTCTCTCTCTCTCTCTCTCTCTCTCTCTCTCTCTCTCTCTCTCTCTTTCTCTCTTTTTTTCTTTCTTTTTCTCTGTACCTATTTAGGTAATCGAGGCCTTAAGAAGCCAGACGTGCTGCAGTCCAGGCCAAAACAGCTTTATTGGCTTTATATGGCTTTTGAAGTCTTGGAGAGCAGTACTGCTATTATTTTGTTATTTAATAGTGCCAGAATTATGGTTTCCATCTCAAAGATGCAGCTCTGACAAAAAGAACAGTGGGTAATTGCACAAGATAGGCTATTATGTCATAATTTCACGCACACAAACACACATAAACACAAATTTTGTTTTTAGTTTTAAATCCCAGTTTAAGTCGTCCGCATTAGCCTCGTAAAAGCTAAGAATTAAGTAGATCTATCCTGATATATGACAGTCTATGTATATGTCATTAATCTTCATTAACGTACACATGTTTTCTAATGATAAGCACAATATGTTAATCTCCTTTTGTCTCTGGTGTTAACAGCATGAATATCTCCAGTGTCTCCGCTTTTGAATGCTGAATTAGTTTGACTAATGAATCAAGATCAGCTTGAAAGATGTAGTTGTCTAGGGATTACAAATGAAAAAAGGTGCTTGTTTGTGCTTCTGTAGATGAGAGGGAGCACCCATGACATTCCTGAATGTTAACTGTGAGATGTTGACGTAGTTATATGAATTACATTGTGGGTTTTACAGACTACTTTTGGTAATGTTTAAGGTTTAGAGTCAGAGCTGGGCTTGTGAAATATGAGTGTGGAATGAGAGGAGCTTTCCAAAGTACACAACCCTTGCAAAACGAACAACTCCCATGCACAACCAATAATATATATATATATATATATACTGTATATATATTGTATATATACTGTATATATTCATTATTCACACTGCCCACAGTTTTTTTTCTCATTCATATTCATGCCAGAAAGATTCACATGGTGTCCAGCTAAGACGCAACACAGAGGTTTTACTTTCATGCGGGCTTGAGCAAGCTGTTGGATTTCAAGATTGTGAAGATGTGTTCAGCACGAACATGTGGTACATGACACATTTACACCATCTTAGTAAGTGCCTATTCAGACCAAATTAGGCTAGCAATAAATATGAGCTTGTTTATATAATGGCTTATATCATAATTAAATTAAGAACTCAAATGATGTAGCTGAGGCAGAGACAGAATTCACAGACAGCGCTACCATTTCTACCTCTCCAGATTTTGAAACAAATACAGATAGTGCCATTGTATTGCACCCCTAACAAAGAGGCCCACATTCTTGCACAAACACAGCAACCATGTTGTGAAGCATGCTGGTGTGTGCAAAACACATACAGAATGCCCAGCTTGTTTCCTTGTTATGTAACAAGGTCTGTTCAGTATTATCTGAGTCATGACAGAAAGGAAAAAGGACAATCATCACTCCATTCCATGTGCCTCAGGTCATGTAGCAGTAGAGACTCGATTCAGGAAACTGACCCCAGTCATTGGAGACTGTAATGCTAATTATGGCAGGCCACATGAAAAACGCATCTAAATCCAGTCTTTGAGTGGCCAGCACTCCAGCAGAAAACTAAAAAAAAATTAAAATTAAGCCTTGCAAATGCTTTGTCAGATATGTCTCCACATGAACCTCTTTCTAAAATAGTCTGTTTTCCTTTTTTAAATAAAGGCAACTTTTCCCTTTATTATGCCTTTGTTTCCACAACATCAGATTGTTTTGTCTGAGGCACATCTTGACATATTCATAGCTGCCAACACTTGTTAACGTGAAAAATCCTAGTAGAACGGAATCTTGCCACAAAAACTGTCAGTAGACAATATGGCTTTGTGTTGTACAAAGACAGCATTTTCTACCCTACACATTTTACCCACCAGAAACCCCAGTTTTGTTTAATTAAGGTGTACATATTTGAGTCATTTTGTCTGATCAGTGTCTTAGCATTGAAAGCTAAATTTGTGTGATTTTTGTAGTGTCCGTTGTGTTTCATTGGATCTTTGAATGGTAATGTATCAGGGCTTTTCAGAGCATTATGGCTTATGACAGTGCGAATGCTGGAGACCGGAAAACACCAGCCTAATGTGAAGCAGATTCACAATTTTGGTGTGTTCCAAAGTTCAAGTTTGGTGAATGGGCTGTGGATCAGCTAAAGACGTGTGACCAAGAGACGATCGATATATCATGACATTACCTCTTCATAAAATACAAGATGGAGGTGGCGCCAATTATACTGGTCTCACAATATACGAATTTATACAACATAAAAAAAAAATTGAATAAACATTAAAAAGGTGGTATATCTGAACATTGGCTCATAATCTCTGAAGAAATTTCACCTGCTGAAAGTGTTACTGCATCCCAACTTTAGGAAAATTGCTCTAGTAGTTCAGGTGTCAGCTCTCCAACTTATCACTCTATCAATAAATACTCTATTATGCTGCATTTAATCACTTGACACAGGATACCATTGAGCAGTTAATGATTATAAGCCTTTAGGGACCCAATTCATTCAATTTGGTGGTCCTTGGTTTTAAATCCGCAGATATATCGAACTACACTCACCACTCTCAAGAACAGCTATATAGTAAATGCCTTTTCTTTCCCTTTCAAGTAACTGTTAAGTTGCCGATTAAACCTGCTGTTAGCTGATTAGCGAGCATACAGCAGGATTCAGGACACCCACTAGTACAGCTTGCAGGAGATTTCTAATTATAGATCTTGTTATCTAGCTGTTGTTTGGGAGCCATTATCGAACCTTAATTGTGACAGCTAGCTTGCAGATATATTGTAAGGTTCATCAACTAGCTAAGAATATACAGCTTTCCTTATCTAGCCTCCATATTTTCACTGCTGTCCCTGCTAAAAAAACACACATTGAGCTGGTCTGATGGTAGACCCTCCACAACAAATTATTATTTTTTGCTTTATTATTGATTGATTAAACTGCTCAATGAATGCTTGGGGTTTCTCAAACAGCCTAACTGGTATTTGTGCTATAAAAAAATACCCTAATGTTTTCACTTATATTTTTAGAGGTTTTAAAACAATCTACTGTAACTATACTGTAGTGCATGAATTAAATTATCTCCACCAGCCAACTTTTTCCTCGCCATTTTGGGACAATTATTGAAAGGGGCATTCCCATGTTTATAATTCAAACTAAATTCTCTATAGCTATTGCCTCATTGCTTTCTGTAAGGTTGAAAGGGAAAAGGGAAATGATGTAAGCTATTTTTATTAGATTGTTCTCCCTGACCAGTCTTGGATACAAACCAGAAAGTGTTTCAGCAGCTCAAACACAGCTTGTAAAAGACAGATCTGTTGTAACATTTCCCCTCCTCACTGCTCTAACTTGAAACAAATCGAACCATTTGGGATTCTCCACCAATAGAGATCTGCGAGAGATTCCAGCAATGATGAAACATAATGGTAGACACAAAGCAGATAGCTGCCACTAACGATCTATAATATTAAATAGGCCAAATAGGACCACTGCCAAACTGGTAGCGGTGAAACCTTCAGGACCTTTTGAACAAGGACAGAATTTTGCCTTTGGAGCAATGACAGGGTGAGTTTCTCTGATGTAGTGTAGAAGACTAAGAATCACAGAATTAGCACTCTGGACTTAGAATAAGAAAGTAGTGGGAGTAAAGCCACTGCTGACCTTTTTCCTCTGGGACATTTGCAAAACTATCCCTTGCTCAAAAGAGAGGACATTTCAGTCTCTAACACTGAAACTCCTTGTTTGTAGCTAAAGCTTTGAACCAACAAGAATGTCTGTATCCTTTTGCTACTGTTAAGAACTAGACTGCTGAAAGAATAGTATGAGGCATTTCAAATCTACTGCTCATGTGCTGAAACCCTCTCCTGGACAAGTTCATACACACCATTATTGACCCAGTTGTTCCATTAAGAATGATATGTTGTTAGGTGTCTAGGTGTGATAGATTTCTAATATTAGTAAAACAGTGAATTTTACAAAATAATATATATTTTTTTGAACTAGGAGATTTAAACCTGTCCCAGCATGACATGGCTTCTGTGCACAAAGCTCCGTAAAGATATAGTTCATGTAGGTTGGTGTGGAAGATCTTCAACCTTAGCCATTTTGAATGCGTTTTGGATTCATTTAAAAGCTGAGGCCTCCTCATCTACATCAGTATCTAACTTTACTAACACCCTTGTGGCAGAATAAGCACAAATCCCCACACTTCCCCACTCTGAAATCTAGTGGAACATCTTTCCAGAAAAGTTAAGCATATTATAACAGAACATGGGTACTAAATGTGGAATGGGATGTTCAAAAACCTCATAGCAATCTTATGGTGTCCAAAAAAGTTAGTCCATATAGCGTTTTTTCGAAGCCACTTGTCCTGATGTTGCCTAATGATCCTTCAAATGATCCAAATTACGGTGTCTACTGAATACAACAATTGAATACACTAATCGATTCATATCAACTTATTGATGCAAAAGAATGATCAGTTTCTTTTATTTGGTCTAAAATGTCTAATATCTGTAATCAGTTCCGTTTGAGGAACACTTTGCTAATATGATTTCCCTAATGTTCTTTTCACAGACAGTGAATCTGAAAAATTCATTAAAGAAAAGGACTGGAAATCCCCACAGATGACATGCAGCCTCAGGTAGGAAAACACATCCCACTATATTGTGGATTTATACAATAACACAGCAACTGAAAACAGTTACTCATTAAAAGTACTCAGTTCTGCCTATAAGGACTTAGAGTCAAACAGTATTGCAATGTTAAACATAAATGCAAATGACTCATGCCTTGACAGTTAAAAAGCGCAGCTCACACTGTCCCTTGCAAATCTGGCATGTTGAATAAATGTGTGTGAATATCTCTATACTGTATATACAGTGACCCCATGTTAATTGATTTTTGTTAAATAGAATTCATTGTTAGAATTTTAATAGAATTAGAATTGATAGAATAGAATAGATTTAATAGCATAAATCATATTAAAGAATTAAAATGGTTTTTCTTTGCTAGTGTCTCATTTCTCGTTTCTTTTTCTCGAATCTTTGAGACTCTCAACATCTTCAGTTGGAACAACTTAATATTTATTCTGATAAAATAGAAACAATTTCAGTTTTTAAATTTTAAGTTTCCCCCTGTATGATACCTTTTCTATTTAGAAGGGGACAAGATATGAGATATGAAGAAGACATGGGCATAACATGCCTGCCCAAATAAAAACAATTACAGTCTCTATAATTAAGAAATATAATTTTTTCCATAGCAATGTAGTGTAGTGGAAGTAGTGGGCATAAATGTAGTGGGCATGGCACGTAAACAGATTTTAATGATATGTTTTGTTACTCAACTTAGTTACAGTGTGATCTTTTGGAAGGAGTCTCCATTCTTAGTACTCTGTAAAAGTTTTGGGTGAAGCTGTAACATGGGAAAATATTATTCATGGAGGATTTTCATGACAAGCTCTGGTGTTTTTTACAAGAAAGAAAAAATGTTAGGTTGATGTGGGAAAGACAGTTTATAGCTGGTATACTGTAGTGATAATTGCTGTGGCATAAGGTGAACAAATCACTTTAGGATGCGCTGTTTTTAGAAACGGATCAACTTCGTGGTGGTGACAGTAACTCAGCTTCACGTCGTGCTGCATCACACCATCCCAATGTCGAGCATATTCCTATAACAGCACGCCCCCCAAGTGTTTTATTCACTACATAAATTACTTTCTCCCTATGGGGTGCTTGGAATTTCAAGTTATCTAGATCCCACACTTGAAAGCTTTTTTGTAAAGTGTATGAAAACACAAGGCACTGATGCAATGTTGTTCTGGAAACACTTTGCGCTTGAGAGCCATTCAAAGTCATTAAAGTCTAGCCTATTCATCAGTACTCTATAACATGCCTCAGGAAAGACGAACACCCAAACACCACAAATCTGTAAAAAAAGAAAGGAGTGTGGAGCTATTTATCGACTGCACTTGGACTTATGTGAAAAAACCTTCGTCACTGGTCCCCTGACGCACAATAGCACGTCCGTGATTTAGCAAGATACGATTCCACCATCTGTGAGAGCGCCGGGATCTTCCCATGACCCCTGTAGTTCCGAGGTGAGAAAAAAACCGAGCGTGTGCAAATCAGGTCAAGGAATAGAAAAAAAGTGTGCGCTGGGCCAAAGGAGACGCCATGAAGAAAATGAGAGAGGAGAAAAACGGCTGGAAAGAACATGCAGGGATGCTAAACCAAAACTGGAAGACACGCACAGGCATATAATGAGAGGGGAAAAGTTTGGTGCTCTTCCTAGCTTCTAATGATTGACATTGACCTTTTCTTGACCCTGCTGCCCAGAGCAGATATCTCAAGAGAGACCTGAATGAATCAAGCTTTGGAGAGGACAGTAATGAGCTTTTACTTTTCAGGCCCCCAAAGAATTGGGTACAATGGGGCTTTTATCCAAAAGCTACAAGATAGATGGCACTGAGGGAGGGTGCGCTCCTCCCAATACACTTTATTTAAATACATTAGAATGACTCCTCTTTCCCTTTTACACTCAGGGTCAGTAAAAAAATCTAAAAGGAGAACACGAGGCAGTTCGACTTCCAGGCTATTACAATGCAATTTTGACAATATTAATAATGACATAATTAAAAAAATAAAATTGACTATCACAGTTGACTTGCTGTAATCACTATGTAGTGATTTATTAGAACATTACGTGTCTACAACATACAGGCATTCTGCATACAGTCTTTTTTCCAACTGTGTTCATTACAGCAGGTGTCACCCTGGTTCCATCAAATAGGGTTGCCAGGTATTGGCTAAATCTCCACTCCAGCTATATCTCTTGAAGAATAAAAGACTAAACCCCCCAAAATTTGCAAATTGTAAAAGTGAGCCACATTTGTTCATTTTCTTCTCAGCTTTTGCATGGGCAACAAAGTCAGCATGGTGCACACGCATTCCGATGTACAGAGGTTACATACCCACTCCATAAAAAACTTTCCCTCTTGCCCCAATGGGTTTCTAGGAACATGTGTGGGTGTGTATATATACACACCCACACATGTTCATAGATATAACATTTCTAGCCTGAAATATAACGTCTGGTAAAACGCTCATTTTGCTCAATATTTCAGAACATGGGTTTCACCTGTGAGCAAGTTGGTGACTCACATTCTTGCCCAACCCAGCTATTAAAAGAACATAAACACATCCATCACATATACCCTGTGCATCTGGTTTCGCTCTGCTTTTAAGTCCTATTACAATTTGTCATATACTTACATCAATGCCAGTCTCTAGAGTTGCAGGCCAAAGTTGTGCTTTCATTTAAAATTTCCACATATTTGTAATATCCTGAAGTATCCCAAACTGTTTTTGATACTCATCAGAACATGCTGATTGGCTTGGCGAAAAATTGCTTGAATAAAACCGCTCCTTCTTAGGTCCTATGCCAAAATTAAATTGGTGTTGGAACAGGAAGTGAAACCACACTTCTGATGATTTTTGGCAGATTAGTGAATAGACAAAGCAATGACAGTTAAGGACAGGATTTTGAGGGATCTTACACATATTGCAGGCACCATTTTGGGGCAAACTGGACTGTTTTTTTTTTTTCAATATTGTATTGCACAATCTATGGGAAACATCTGATGGGAAAATAAAAAGTATTTAATGTCCCTCTGGCTTCATCCATTTGTTCAGTCCATTTGTTTAACGTCACGCTTCAGTTATTCGTTCTTTTGTGTAATTTGTCTGTTTATTGGAAAGCGTGTGTGTGTGTTTAGTCTACCTACTTTTCGTGTCTCCTTAATAGTTCTTTTTGTTGGGGATAATGATAGAGTAAATAATCCGTGTGTTTTAGTTTATTACGCCCACATTTGTATTTTGCATGTGCCTTCTCCATCATGGACACTTTATGAATATGTGCTATGGACAGAGTTCAAATCTAAGGGTTATGTAATCACTAATAGAATAATTTACAGTCAGGGTAAATTCAGTCAGGCTTTTTTTAATACCATTGTGTGTATTTTGCTTTCAAACACTGAAGATTCCTGGTTCTACAGTACAGTAAAACGTTTCAGCAAATAATTAGCAAAATAAAGCCTCTTGCTAGTTGCCAAAATGTTCTATTTCATCAACAGTAAATCAACTGTCACTTTGAAATCAAAGTGAACAATGCCATAAAACATGTTTTTTTTTTCTGTGTGTAGATTCTGTTGTTGTATAAAAATCTAAATTGAACCCTGGCCAAGTTTTATTAACCAAAAAACCCCCCCAAAATGTTCTCTTCCTTGTAGAAGACGGTGGTATGTGACCATCCCGAAGGCTCACGGATTGTTTTCTCAGATGAAAGTCGTCCAGGAAATGCTCTGTCCCCGGACATGACACAAGAAGTAGTTGTGATCTCGTCTGGTCCCCCTGTACCTCCTGTGACCCCATACTACAGGACTGCTACTGCTCTGGCTCCTCAAAACAACGTAATACTATGTCAGCACACCACAAACATGAATTCAAACAAATTTCTGATTACATTATAACATGGGAATGATGTTTGCTCTTGATTAGAATACCCTTTTTACTCTGACAGCGTTAGCTCAGCCAGTTTTCTGTGAAAGTCCTTATGAAGTAATGGCAACATTTAAAAGAACGGCTGTCTTACATAGGACCTTTAATTAAAAACACAAAAAGAAAGATATACTACAGTATAATTAATGTTATAGTGCCATCCTGTGGACACATTATTTGTCACATACATAACCATGCACAATAAGATATGCAGAGAAATGTTTTTCATGTCTGGTCCATAATATAAAAATATAAGAAGTAAAAATGAATAATTCAAAGAATAAAAATAGAATAAATAAATAAATTAGAATTTACAATGCAATACATTGTAACATAATTGCAATGTAGAAAAAAGAAATAAAATAGAATATTAGAATGTACAATAAAAATAGAGATGGAGCTACAAAAATAGAAATAGAATATACAGCATTCCTACAGTATCTCACCCTGTGTTTCATGCTAGGGAAGAAGAAACTTATTTTTCAGAAGCTTTTTTTTATTTGGGTCTATGTGAAGTTAAAGGACAAATCCACTCTGAAAGTGTAATCTATAGTATGAGTTATTTAGAAGACGTTATTATTAATGCATATTTTGATGTAAAGATGCCAGTGGGATTTGACCCTTACTTCATGTCCGGCTAAACATTGTTTAGACTCCTCAGCACTGTATGTTTTTGCATCCATGTCCTTGCAATGTTGCATCATCCCATAGTTGCATTTTAGGAAAATTAGGCAGAGCTGTGTAGTTCTGTTCTAACTGTTCTAATTTAAAGGCCAGAAATATGGACCAGATGTGAAGAGTAAAGACTGAAACTGTATAATTAGTTAAATTATGGTCAAATTTCAAACTGACAGATGCTGATGTTTTTCCACTCAGGTTGCAGAGGTTAATGGAGGTGTGCTGCCAACCCCTAGTTTTGGATCCTACTATGGCCCGGGTCAATCCCATGGTATGTGCTTTATGACAGTTAACATGATGCACTTTAAAATTTGTCAATTGTCAATATTTGGACTTTAGTTTAGTATCAGTGAATAAGGCTCTGGGTTAGCGATCAGAAGGTCATGGGTTGGGCCCTTGAGCAAAGCCCTTAATCCTTTATGCACCAGGGGCGCTGTATTATTGCTGACCCCATGCTTTGGCCACTCATGTAGAGTCTGGACACTGGACCGCTTTGAGGGTTAAAGGCTCTGGCATGGAGAAGCTGCTGTTGGATCTATGATGTTTTTGAATGTTGAGTTATTTGATGAGTTGCTCAGTAGCTCCTGGTTCCATAATGTTAACTGACTGTATAAGAATGTGGAAAGGACATTAGTCAAAAATACACACTCCGGTGCTCCTGTTAGTTCTCACTCTCCGGTGTTTTGTATTTTTGTATAAATTTATAATCACACCCTTGATATCACCCAAATGAGGATGAGTTCTTCTTTTGAGTCTGTTTCCTCTCAAGGTTTCTTCTTCAAAACATCTAAGAGAGTTTTTCCCTAACATAGTCATGATAAGCTGCTCATCAGGGATGAACACACATCCTTTCCTTTAATTCTTAAATTCTGTAAATCTGCTTTGAGACGATGTCCATTGTAAAAAGCGCTATAGAAATAAACGTGAACTTGAACTTGAAGTCTGTGGTAATCTCCAAATGATTTACAGTGATGGCACTGCCATCTGTTGGTCAGTTGAGAAACTGTGCTACAGATGAGAAAATAGAGAATGCTTCATTAAAACCCTAACCCTAACCCTAACCCTAGATGTATATTGTTTTATATTTTTCAGTATTAAATGTAACTATATACAGTGCCTGTTAGATCTTTATTGTTTAATGAGAGACATGTTTCTTTTGTGTACATGCAACAAAGTAGGTAATTTAACGGTAATCATTTTCATCATGGGCATAAACAGTAAGTTTTAAATAAAATACATGTAGCTTATTACATGTATTATTTATCTATAGAGAACATGCTAACTTGTAGGTTAATGTAGGTGTTAATGTAGGTTAAATGGTGACAGGAATAATCAAACATGGCTACCATTCCATATTCAACGCCATGAAATTCTATGTGGACTGCTAATTGGAAGCTTCATCATACAACTAGAGAAGGACCCAAAAGCTGTCATGTGTGTTATTTAGAGAGCAAACAGTGGGCTGGAGTGCTATTCACCTCAGCTAAATGCTACTGAAATGCTCTGGGACCACCTGAGCACAAGGTCAAAAAGAAATCTCAATCTAGTGAAGAACGCCTTTGACAGGTTTTACAAGAGGCACGGCAAAGTATTAGTAAAGTAAAGAACTGCCCGTATGGCAATAGTGTGTAAAGCCACGTTATTTGTTGTATGCTAAGGGAGTATTTTTTTTAATGAAAATAACGTGTAACATCTGTACATTTATATATTTGTTTGGTCAAAGTAAATCTTCATACCATTAAATGACCTAGTTTGCTGCATAAAA
Source organism: Silurus meridionalis (assembly GCF_014805685.1). Classification (NCBI taxonomy): domain Eukaryota; kingdom Metazoa; phylum Chordata; class Actinopteri; order Siluriformes; family Siluridae; genus Silurus; species Silurus meridionalis. The sequence continues at coordinate 4,936,950 of NC_060900.1, read as the reverse complement.
AACAAAAGGAACATGCATGCTCTCAAAAACAATAAATGACTGGGTGTTTCCAGACTTTTTTGAGTCACTGCACATGGATACGTGTAGTGTCATGCTTCAGCAAGTGAAAAATTCTAATTGTTGGCAAATTAGACTGATACCAATACTAGAAAAATGTTTTAAGAGCCTGAAAGTTCAGTCTGTTTCCTTGATTTTCTGTCTGTCGCAGATGGATTATCTAACGGTGGGCCACGCTCTGCTACTCTGCCTCGCACTTCCATCAGCAGAGAGGAAAGGCTTATTAAGTTCTCCGGGATCGGCCCTGTGGATGAAACGGGCATGCCGATCGCCTCCCGATCTGTGAGTAGTGTCCTTTTATACACTATAGAGATACACAGTTCAGTCCTCCGTGCAATGCAGTGTTTTAGAATAATCAGCTTTATCTCAGTCCACTATGTAAATATGTGGGGGCATGTGGTCTTAGGAAAATAATCAACACCAAAGAGGTCTGGTGAGTTACTTTTTATAAGCATGTCCTGAAGTGTTTTTATCCTCTTATACCACATAACGACAATTTTTCATATTGTTTACTTTAATTTTTGTTACAGTTACATTTGCGGAATAGTTGTGATCCAAATTGTCATGTACAATAACAGTAGTTTCCTCACCAGACCCTTTTTCTGGAACTCAGTATGACAGCGTTGGTCCACATGGTATTGGAGACTCCTTCCAAGTATGATCACAAATAACCAAGTGGTCAGAGCTTGACCCTGTCAATGAATCCACACTATTTAAATCCATTTAAATGGAGGGTCAGGACTTTTGATTCAAGAAACCATTTTTGTCAGCTAGTTTACTTTGTGTGTTGAGTGTGTGAGGTAAGTGTGTCAAGTTAGTACTGTTTTTTCAGAAATGTTTTTTTTTTCGCAGAGTGTGAACAAACCGAAGGACTGGTACAGGAGCATGTTTCGACAGATCCACAAGAAACCCGAGGGTATGTAAACATACACACATTGCCACATACACAATGAAAGTATCTTGCGCTCTTTTTTTCTCTCAGCTTTTTACCTGGAATTCTTGTTTAAAAACTCAAGAACCCACATTTCACCCACATTTCCTGTGGAAATAATTGAGTGAAAGTGTTCAGTCAAGAGAAGGAAGTGCAACCAGATCGACTTTCACCGACAATGAGTCTAATTTGAAACCGGATATGGCCATTATTTACTTTAGCAAACTGTAGTCCCTGGTGTCAGGCTTTCCTATTCACCAACCGGCATTTCCCACAAAACAGTCCTTTACAGCAAGCGCATAAGAAACAAACGGAAACCAGTTCCCAGATCAGCAACCTATTGGCAGCTTCTACAGACATCTAAAGCCAAGGGCAAGATTACATAATCCTGCTGTCAGCATTCCGCTGTATCACAAATCACCACTAAGCCGATACCTACAAAAGGCACTAAAATATTCCATCACTCAGTCCTATACTTGATTCATTTGTTCTAATCTCTGCTCTCAGTCAACTGATTTATCCATAACGATCGGAAGGAACGATTGGAATGTTTTCTAATATTTTACGCTCGGAAAGGAATCGTTTTCAAAATCATGCATTTCTCGTTGCATTGAAGTTCAAGACACAGTGACAGACTTTGATGTATTTAGATCAGATAACAGAATTCCAGCCTGAATAGTACAAATAAAAATGCTTTTCAAACTAGAACAAATTAATACAAATTTCGCAAATGCTAGCTTCACTGAAAGAGCATTCCTAAGCAGAGCTTTCTTTCTAGGGATAGAGAAAATCTCCTCAAATCAAATCCTGCTAAGAGCAAATTCTTAAATGCTCAGCAAACCAATGTAGTTCCGGGCAGATTAAGCAAGGTTTTAAATTAATGAGCTATTTTAGTAACAACTGTAACCATAGTAACATATAGTTACAGTTACATATTTGCTGTGTGTCATTTAACCTGAATATGGTGATATTAAAAAGATAAATGGGCCAAGGCACAAGATGAATTCGTCCAATTGGAGAAGGAAAAGGTTTAAATAAGATATACAGTGCCCTCCACAATTATTGGCACCCTGTTTAAGATGTGGTCGTGGACTTCTAAAAATTCTCCTTTTTTTTAAAACAACATAGAACCCAAATGCAAAAAAAGAGAAAAATCCAACCTTTCATTTAAGCACAAAACTTTGGTGGTAAAAAAAATCATACATTTAAAAAAAAAAAAATAATTGAAATCATGTGTCCCACAATTATTGGCACCCCTAACAATTCCTCTGAAAATTTTAATTTTTTTTTTTTATATATTTTCTGTAGTTGCTAAGGTTGGTCAGGGTATCTAGGGACTTTTAATTAGTAATTCATGATTTCCTGTGTCCCTGGGGTATAAATATGACGTGACACAGAGGCCTAATTCTCTTACCCATTTGTCAACATGGCAAAGACAAGAGAACACACCATTCAAGTAAGGCAGATGTGTCGACCTTCATAAGTCAGGCAATGGCTACAAGAAATTAGCCACTCGCCTTAACTTGCCGGTATCTACAGTCAGAGGAATCATTAAGAAGTTTAAAACAACTGGAACAGTGACAAACAAGGCTGGAAGAGGTCCCAAGTTTATCTTGCCACAACGCACAGTGAGGAGGATGGTAAGAGAAGTAAAAAAATCTCCCAAGCTCACCGTCACAGAATTGCATCAAAGAGTGGCATCTTGGGGTCACAGAGTCTCAAAACAACCATCAGACGCTCTCTACATGCCAACAAGCTGTTTGGGAGGCATGCAAGGAAAAAGCCTTTTCTCACTAACACTCACAAACGTAAACGTCTGGAGTTTGCTAAGCGGTACTGGGACTTCAACTGGGATCGTGTGCTTTGGTCAGATGAGACTAAGATTGAGCTTTTTGGCAACAAACACTCTAAGTGGGTCTGGCGTAAAACAAAAGATGAGTATGCCGAAAAGCACCTCATGCCCACCGTGAAGTATGGTGGAGGATCTGTGATGCTGTGGGCCTGTTTCTCTTCCAAAGGCCCTGGGAACCTTGTTAGGGTGCATGGCATTATGAACGCTTTGAAGTACCAGGATATTTTAAATAAAAACCTGATGGCCTCTGCCAGAAAGCTGAAGATGGGTCGTCATTGGGTCTTTCAGCAGGATAATGATCCAAAACATGTGGCAAAATCTACACAAAAGTGGTTCAGCAGTCACAAACTCAAGGTCCTCCCATGGCCATCTCAGTCCCCAGACCTCAACCCAATCGAAAACCTGTGGGGCGAGCTAAAGAGAAGAGTGCATAAGAGAGGACCCAGGACACTGGATGATCTAGAAAGATTGTGCAAAGAAGAATGGTCAAAAATCCCTCTCTCTGTGTTCTCCAATCTTGTGAAATGTTATAGGAGGAGATCAAGTGCTGTCTTGTTGGCAAAAGGAGGTTGTACAAAGTATTAACATCATGGGTGCCAATAATTGTGGCACACATGATTTCAAGTTTTTTTTTTTTCTAAATGTGTGATTTTTTTACCACCAAAGTAATGTACTTAAAAAAAAGGTTGGATCTTTTTTTGCATTTGGGTTCTATGTTGTTTTAAAAAAAAAGGAGAATTTTTAGAAGTCCACGACCACATCTTAAACACTGTATAGTGAAAAATAGCACAAGATAACACCAACAGCTGCATTATTAGTAGAGTTGCAGCACAGATGTGATTCATTCAATTAATTTAAATTTTTTACTATAGTGCTTTTAACAATCGACATTGTCTTAAAGCAGCTTTACACAGATAAATCAGTTATACAAAAATTTATTTGTAAGTTTCTACCATATAATTGTATTTATCGCTGATGAGCAAACCAGTGGTGACTGTGGCAAGGAAACACTCCCTGAGATGGCAAGAGGAAGAAACCTTGAGAGGAACCAGACTCAAACAGGAACCCATCCTCATCTCGGTGGCACCAAATGTCCATTTATTACAGGTTCCATCATTATTATGGGGTGCAGTGATGCAACCAGTGGACCTGATCCATTGTAGGAGACTGTTAATATTCATTACAGTCCAATTCCATCTTTGAGTTTCCTGAGTTGCTCAGTAATTTTATGGATCTTAAGGCTGTTGATGTCGGACAATCCCTAGCTGCACAGAGTGGTCTTCGAATCAAGAGAAATCTCTCTCCTTCTACAAAAATTCACTCAAGAAAATGTAATCTTACCTCATTACTTCCTGTAGAATTTGAGCTCTAACAACCCCTATGTAAAAACAAAATGAACTGCTATTATGATCAAGTTTATCAGTTTTACTGCAAACATTACCAGTAGCATTAACTTGTCAGGTCTGGAACTAAACCATGGTATGAGCAGTGTAATCCAGTGTGTGTGTTACACCATTTTAATGTACTCCATAGGGGCAACCATTCTCTGCGTCTTACAAGGCGGTTATTCACCCAGTACCGTGCATTACAATCGCATAACAAATACTATATCTAACCATGGCTTTATCCTTTACATATTTCACTTTTTGTCTCTTTTCTTTTCTCCCTCAGAGACAGAAATGGACTGGCAAGAAAGTGAGTAATTAGTCTAAAAAAAAAAAAGAAACTGACAATGTTTGAGCATGTTTTGTCATGTTAAGAATTATGCAATACATTTTTTATGACCTGAGATCTGTACGCTTTTGACAAGCAGCTCAAAATCTCCCACAGTAAGTCTGCAGGCCGATGCTGTAATCTAACAGAAGAATTATGTCCATTTAAATCTGTACATTATAAAAAATTATAAAAAAATTCTGGTAATTGTTACATTATTCTATAGCTAGCAGACTCAATTTAACTGTGTAGTGTATGATTATAAAAAGTTGGATATGATGTGGGCTTTAAAGTTCGTTTAACATTTTACAGGGAGGCTGAACGCTACTCCACCTGTAGAGTCGACTCAGGAGGATGGACACGGACCTGAAAAAGACCCCTTCACCCTTACGCAGCATGGAGCGCTGCCTGACTGGTGAGAGATAATTGCATTTATTTTATTCAAATAAATTTTATAAAAAAAAAAAAAAAACTTTTGAGCTCTTTGCCCTGATAAGGATCATGCTCACAGGGTTTCGGTGGACACTAAGGTTTATTTAAGCATAATAAAAAAAAATGAATCAACAAATAATATTTTGTAATTTTTGATAAAACTTGAAGGCATTTACATATTACACATTTCACATATATGGGAGGCTTTCCACCTTAGAAAAGTCTTTAAAAAAAAAAAAAGGATTTATTTGAAATTTTCTGTTTGAGACAGAGAGAGAGAGAGAGACTTTTATGCAGCTATAAAATGGGATGTTTTAATCTTTCATTCCCTAATTAAATTATAAAAAAAAATTTTAAGTTTTGGATAGCTGCATGTTGCCTAAGTGTAAACACGGCTATATTCAAATGCTGAGCTAAGCTATTATAAAGCACAAACACCTGCAGTCACCCACTCGCTGGTTTTGGCAATGTAGTGGATAGACGAGGAATAGAAAAAAAAAGAACAGTAGAGAACCAGATAAGTGACTAGGCAGGTTATGATCCGTTGCTGCAGGCTTCGACACTGGGAATGTGATAAAGTATCTGCATATACGGGGGGGTGGGGTGTGTTTCAGGGCTGACCTGGGCGACGTAATAAAGATTCCAGAGCCGAAGAGCATTTTCGACTTTGAGCCAGGACAAGGAGGCACAGTGGAGGAACAAGTGCAGGTAAGAGGCTTTTGTCAGGGGAAATATAGTCTGCTTTTAAATGATGGCAGATCTTCTATAGTGAACGCAGGATGTACAGTAGTAGATTTAGAGAGTATTTATAACTCATTATTGTCTATTGCATTTTCAATTTACAGTATATAGTCACCAAACCATCTCCATAAAAGGAGTTAATGGGCTTGCTCCTAAAAAGATTTTTCTCATTAAAAGGATACTTTGTCATTATTTTAAACCTAATATCTATTCATTGCACTTGTATGGATAATGCAAAGTTTTTTGTTGTTGTTTTTTCCATGTGTTAAAAAAAAAAACATTTCAACCTGTTGGTTGTGGGGACATCATTATTATTATTACTTACTATGAAAATAAAAAAGAAAGAAAAAATAGCTGCACATAATCAACTCTAAAACCAGCACCCTATAAAAACAGATGTTCAATTCTTTGTCAAGTTTTATAAAAATGCGTTCGAAATGTCGTAAACTACTTATGGTAGAAAGTACTTAGTATACTTTAATTCCAAAAACACCCAGAATCTATTAGTAACATTTCCGAAAAGTTTTGCAATAATTTCTTCTAGCTACTATATGGTGTGTTTTGATGTGAACATCTGATTAATATGTGATAATTAGTTAAAAAACCTGAATGCATAATAAAAATGTGTATTATTTAAACAACAGGTTCCAAACAGCAAAACAACAGCAAAACAACAGGTTAAACAACAGGTTCCAAACAGCAAAAAGCCCCATTGTAGTGGATTTTCCCCAGAATTTCAAAGCAACTTTGTAACACAGTGCTTGGGTCAGCATGTTGAAAGGAGCGTTTTGTTGCTGACTTCTGGCATTTCAGCGAGTGGGTTCAGATTCAGCCCTTTGTTAAGATATTGTACAGAAACTTATTTTGAAGGATTCTTCTTTCTTTTTCTTAAACTGTTAGAAGAGGTTTATAAATGTGGTAGTTTTTCTTGAACTATATATCTTTATGTTTACACTGGGAAATATTCTGATGGATCACTCCAGGTTCCCGCAGACTGTTTGTAAATAAAGACTTGAGTCGCAATAGTTCTGATGCAAAGCCGTTATATAGATACAAGCATGGCGTATTTTATTGCAACCCTGAGCCACATCTGATAATTGATTTAATTGAAATCAGTGCTAAACAGACATTACAGGCAAATGACAATGGATAATCATTTATCTGAAAAAAAAAGGTACACAATATAGACACAGGTTTGGGGATACCTTATAATATGATTTTTTGAACATCAGATTCCACTTTTAGTCCCTATTTGCTGTTATTATAACCTCCAAACTTCTCTGTGTTCCACTAGATTTTGTAGTGTGCCTGTCGAGATTTGTTTTCATTCAGCAACAGGCATTTGTAAAGTCAGGTACTGATGTAGGACAAGCAGGCCTGGGGTGCAGTCAGCCTTCCAATTTATCCCAAATGTGTACACTAGGGTTGAGGTCAGAACTATATAGTATAGTAAACCATATGGTCATGGAGCTCGCTTTGTTTATAGGGGCATTGTCATACTGGAACAGGTTGGGGTTGCCTAGTTCAAGTGAAATGCTACAGCATCCAAAGACATCCTATACAATTGTGTGCTTCCAACATTGTGGTACAAGTTTGGGAAGGAAACACATATGACTGGAAAGTTGGGTGTCCCACTATACTTCCATCTGTATATTTTTTTATACAGTAGATTTATATTGGCAGTGTAGTGGAAAAATACTAATCAGAAATTTGGGATCAGACGGTCTGAGTTAAGTCAGGTTTATGTGTAAGTAATATTGAAAAAAACATATGACGTTTATTAAAGTCAAGAGACATGAATTGAAATAACTGTGACGAGGCTTAGGGTCAGACATTGGAATTACAAGCATTTATGTGAACAAATGCATATTAGACAGGAGAAATACTGAAGTGGGAAGTGCTAGCTCAGTGGTTAAGGCTCTGGGTTACTAATCTAAAGTTTTCATTGGTGCTGTGTCATGGCTGACCCTGTGCTCTGACCCCAGCTTCTTAACATCATTGGGATATCAGAAGATAGAATTTCACTGTGCTGTAATGTAATATTTTATTCTATTCTATTCTATTTTATTCTATTCTATTCTATGATGAAACATAATAAGGTAGCTAAAGAAAGTAAGGACAATGGCTAAGTAACGTGACATGCTCTTAAATAATGCAGAATAGTAGCTAGAAGTACTCAGAATAGGAAGTTGTATTTCTGAATTATAAAATCTATGTGTCTGGAAGTGGTGCAGTGTTACAGTATAAAATGACTACTGACTGTTATGATGTCTGATGGCTAAGGAGAAGCAGAGTATCAATACTTTCAATAGCAGCATTGTATGTAGAGGGTTGGTCAGCAGGAGAACTGATAAGTCAAACAAGAAACAGGCCCAAGGGGAAAAAATTCAACATTGGCGTGATCCCTTAACAAAAAGCTATAAAAGGGAAGGAATGCAGTTTATCTGAATATTTGGTCACATAAATTCTGGACTTGAAAGTACTTGGTATTCAATTGAAAAAAAGATAAAAAAGTGGTATTACTTATCCCTACTGAAAACTTCTGTTCTTCAGTCTGGTTGTCCAGTAGTGGATGCTGTGGGAACCACCAGTTAGTAAACAGAGTGATTGCAGTCCTTACTAATACAGCAAGGCCTTTCTCAAAGTGGCACAAGTTGTATGACAGTCAATGTGGAAATTACTCTGCAAGAAAAAGACAGAACTGATCAGTAAATAAAAACGTGTATACTATCTAGACGAATATAACCTATATAATCTAGACTAATGGTAAATAAAAATTGAGTTGCTTCCACTTTATTGTTATGCAATTTTTCTTTGGTTTCAATTGTAGATGATAGATAAGAGACATTTTTTATACTGACAGCTCATAACCTCCTTTGCCACAGGATAAAATGGAATCTGTACTATTCGGGGTTATTTTTACTATTCATAAATATAATAAAGATGTTTTAATATTAAAAAATACTGCTGAAACTGATTCGGAAGGGGAATACTTACATTACTGTCCCTGTGTAGACTTAATTTCTTAGGGTGTGCAAACCTTTAACATTGAAAAAATTGTACAGCCACCCCCTGACCTATAAACACCCGACTTACGAATTTTCAGAGATACGAACAAGGCCATAACCACCCAAAATAAACTAAACAAAGAAAATCTAAATATATTCAAGAAAACTTTTTAAAATCCGTGCTCGCTATTCAGATTTGACAATGGGTCGAAGAAGAAGAACGCCTGGCAGGTATGCATTGTGGGACTGAGACCCGTGAGTCCCACTCTTCTCGACTTACGAAAAATCGACTGAAGAACACTTTTCCGGTCCCTATCTATTCTGTAATCGTGGGCTACCTGTATTTGCAATAGAATAAGAAATATGTTGATATTATAATATGCACAAAAGTGTACATTGAAATGTTGGTTCTAAAGCTTCAGTTCAAGATTCATATATTAGGTCCAAACCTGTCTTTGAACCTTTTATTATCTTTATTTGTCCTGAACTTTCTGAGAATTGTTTCCACATTATTCTCATTGCACAGTGGCATGCGAACAAAAATGTTTCAGAGCCGCTTTGGCCTGTTGACGTGTACGAGTTCTTGCTGTCTCATGAATGTGATTAAACTGTTTAAAAAATTGGCAGGTCTCCCTTTCCATTCTGTGCTTTTCAAACCGTTCCACTGGCCTCTTTTTCGTTTGTTTACAAAGCTCAAGGGCTTCAGGAAATAGTTCTCAAAGGAACGTTGAACCATCTTAAGCACTGTGCTTCCGAGCTCGTCTTCCTCATCCGACTGAGACAAATGATTTTCTTTCTTTCTTGTCGAAACAAACCTACAAAATGACAATGAGAGACAAACCGAAAGACAAAGAGAATTCATTTAGTTCTAGTAGTGTTTTTGTTGCATTGTGAGCCACTCGTCACAGTTTGCTCGTTAGTCAGGTCATGCTCCAGAAGCAGAAAGAAATGGATTCATTGTTCTCGCCCTCCTCCAAACAGAGCTGTCTTGTGATCACGATTAGGCACATTATCCGAGTTATCCCCCTGTCTGATCCCAAAGCATTCAGCAAGCTCAGCCATTAGTCCGCTCAGACACCAGCCCAGGCTGCTCCTCCCTAAGAATAATCAGAGACGCCTTTTTTAAGACGGAATTATCTTTATGAGCTGATTTGATTGCTCCGGGATGGATGAGGATGGCTGCTGTTGGCTCTGTACAGCTCTCATTATGCCAGGGTCTTAAGACTGGCTTTTCACTAGATTTTACGGGACGTTTAATTGTTGAAATCTAATGTTAAATGTTGCATTTACGGTGTGATTAGGCAAAGTTGTTGGGCTTTTACTGCGAATAAGTGCAACATAGAGTTTAGGTTCTTGCATTCCTGAAGTGGTAATGAGTTTCTATTTATAAAGGCTTCACATGGATATATATTAAACATTATTGCCTCCAGTTATCAAGCTCTAAATAACTAAAAATCTCTTAAACACACATTTTAAAAGGACACTCGAGTCCACAAGGACTCGATAATTACTCAGGAATGTGCACTATCTTGTTACATGTAGTAAAGTTTTATCTTTGAATGTAATAATGCATGGTAGAATAGAGCTAGTTAAAGGCTTTTGCTAGAAATACACATTGAACATTAAAAATGGAATTGATACAAATAACTGAATTACTTGACAAATAAAATCTAATGCATTGCATAAGTATTCACCCCCCCATCTGAACATGTAGTGGGAGCCTCGAATTAGCATAAACATTAGGATCCAGATGTGAAAAGTTGACCCTGTCTTAAGTAAGAAGACCTGCAGCTAAAATTGGTGATTTTTTTTTGTTTGTTTTTTTTGGAGGGTGAGGGGTGGGGGCAGAAAGACAAACAACCTACGAAGGTGTATGGAGGATTATTTTGTTCAAATACATGTTGCACCTTTAAATGTTGTAACTTAAATGGTAATTTACCCAAATTAATCCCTGCATCCATTTTCATGTGTGAAAGACTCAAGAGGGCAAATAGTTATGCAATGTACATAAGCTATAGTTTCATTTTTATTCAATCATCATTTAATCAGTGATTTAATTTGTTTTTGTCACAGTCACTGAGACAACCACCGGTCCACCACCCTCCTGAGAGAGCCCACTCTCCGTCCATAGAGGTGGGTGTGAAGAACAACTGTTGCAAATAAACGAACCTGACAAAATATATTAAAAAACATCTTGGAGATGGGAGAAGTAAAACTTTGCTGTTTGCTTTTCAGTGACCTCTTAGTTCTCCTGTCACACTTTTTGATTTGTTCCTCTCCACATGTGTGCTTTGTTTTTTCAGGCCACTCTGGTGTCGGAGCTAAACCGCTTCGAGGCAGAGCTGGACTCAGACATCCGTGGCCTAGAGAGAAAGCTGTCTCTGAAGCAGCAGCAGCCACAGCGGCGAGGCAGGGGTGAGGTACTGACCCTCCCCTCAACACACTCTGATCCTCCAAGACCTCCTCTTTTTTATCCACTTTAATGGTTAATCGGTCCTTATTTATCCAGACACTCCTGATTTTCTACAGAAATCCAGTTCTCTTCCTGTTTCAACCTGGATATGGATATGAGTAAATAAGGATATAAAATAATTCTAAGATACGATTATATTGCACATACTGGTACTTCTAATCAGTTTTCTTATCAAGAAAAGAATTAGAGAGGTTTCTATGGTCAGACAAACACAAGGCATTACATTAGGTTAAAGGTTATACAGTAATTCAATTCAGACTGCACTTTAGCACTTCTACTGTACCTATCTTCAGTCTCCAATGTGTCTAGACTATAAAATTCGTGTCTCACAATAAGCACTGATTTGCATTCCTGACCGAATCATTTTGCGTTGTAAACTTTTGATCCTGTTGCACATTTTCCCTAAACCTTTATTGTATTTCCTTCAGTAATGCCTTGCATCAAATAGAAATTCACACCAATGATTGATCTTTCTTGTTTTTTAATGATTTAATTTAGTAATTTTTGGGACACTTGACTTTTCCAGCCATATGTGGTCCTTATCCAAACTGTAACCACAAAGCTGAAAACACACAGCTATATATAATGATTATTGATACATATTCCATGTATTTGAACTAGAAAACCCAAACCTGTTTTAGATTTGAAGGCCCACCACTGAGTAGCTGACTTTACTAGCACTCTTGTGGCTGAATGGTTAACTCGTTAAAAAATACCACAAGTCTCTGTGGTTTTGTAAACTAAAATTCTGTTTTTAATATAATTAAATGGCAAAATTGAAAATGTTTTGCATATTTGGAAGGATTGTGTAGCTTCTTAGCTAGGGCTTTAATGCAGTATTTTTTGTTTTGGGTATTTAAAGCAAAAGTAGACGTGAAAGAGTCTTATCCGAAAGATTCTTTTTCTATCGTTTTTTTTTTACATTTTTTTACTAGCATGTTGAACACACTTTGGTTTTGACAGTTCCTCACCCTCAGCTACATCTCTCAAATTTATCAGTGGTATCCTGTACAGAGAGAGCATTTATTTTTGCTTAACTCCCACTTATGCACTAATTTATAATTTTTTTAGAGCATACATAAAGCGAGCCTATCTTTACTGTGTCTAATACTGAATGCATGTTATTTCACATGGTCTTTGTCTCATGAGTTTTATATCTGACTGCTCTTTCAAAAGTAAAAATCTCTCATTCAGTTAGATTTTTTCTTTTCTTATTGTGTCCCACATGATCCCAGTCCTGATGTTCAATTCTCGTTTCACCCAGATGTCTTTTGAACCTTTTTAGACATCTTTCTAAACACAAACAACAATAATGCACACTAAATTCATGTCTACTGTATATGTGTATCTGTTCTTATGAACTGAATGTGCAGTGTGTAGGACCCAGGGGAGCCTTTTGGGCGGGTACAGTCATGCTGCTCTTTCTTCAACTCTGCATTCTTGTGTATGTTTGTGTGTGTGTGTGTGTGTGTGTGTGTGTGTGTGTGGGTGTGTTTAAGAGGTAAGTAGTTAAATGGGCTGGACTTACTTTGGTCTTCTGTATTCACAGGGTGAAAAGAACACTGCAGGAGCAACGCCATCTGGGAAAGGACCAGACTACAGGTGTGTGTGTGTGTGTGTGTGTGTGTGTGTGTGTGTGTGTGTGTGTGTGTGTGTGTGTGTGTGTGTTTGTGTAGTCAATATTTATTAGAAAGTTGCCACATTGTCATGTTATCAGTTGAAGCTTGTATGTATTGTAGGTTCTGCAGATATTGTTATTTTTTGCCTCAATATTTTGCATGATTTTGATGTATTGTTGCTGTTCTTTTTCCAATTTAACTGTATGTGTCCTGGACAGCTAAGCAGCACATATTTCCTGTTTATAATTTAATTATTATTTCCTATGTGGTGCAACATAGACTTAGTCTTATTTACCTACTTGTCGTTGTTGTTAATGATGATTCAGGGAGTGTGACAGTCTCCTGCCACAATTGGTTAATTGTTGACAAGCTCTGGCTTGCAGCCTAAATACCAGAACCCCTGCCGAGGTGTGTGTGTGTGTGTGTGTGTGTGTGTGTGTGTGTGTGTGTGTGTGTGTGTGTGTGTGTGTGATCGCAGGTTTATAAACTAGGTTTATGTGGGAGGAAGGGTTTTGGCTTATTTTTTGTACAACTTTACAGTATTTGTTAAAATGATGCATAGTATGCAGTACATGATGGAATAAGTAGGGTATGGTTGGACAGAATAAGTAAAGTAGGATTGGTTTGGCTTATGTCTTTTTTTATAATTAGACTGGGTAGAATAGGATTGGGTGAGATTAGATATGACTAAAAAGTGGGATAGGTTGAGACAGGATAGGGTAGGTTTATGATTGGAACGAATGAACAGAGTAGGATTGGCAAGATGAGATATAATTGGACAGAATGGACAGAGTAGGATTGGGAGGGTAAGATTCCACTAGAGCTGGCAATCATTCCGACTGGGTATGGTGAGAATGGATTGGATTCCTGGCTTCTCTGTTTTAGTCAGTCATGAGATTGGACAGGGTATGGTAGGATCGCAGTAGATTTCTAGTTCTAGTGTTTAAGACACTCATGGATTGGATGGATAGGGTGAGATTTGATAAGATTTTTGGCAGTAACCATTCATCCACTCTCTTGGACTCTTTTTCCAAAAGTCAAGTTCATGCCTTCAGACTTGCCTGTAGCCCTACAGTCTGGAGCAAAACCCTGAATATATCTCACCTTCCCTTAGACACATTTTTCAGATTCTCTCCACCATTGTAATTGCATGTGAACATGATCAGGTCTTCTTGGCCTACTTTTCTTTCTCAAACCACTTCCTCCATTATTAAACAATGTAATCTATATGAAAAAAAAACACAAGATGAAGGACATGCCTTTAGTTTTACTGCTTCCTCTTGTCTAGAACATTAACCAGCTTCAGGGAGGAAAACGTATAAACACTTGTTTGAGTTCCATTAATGCGCTAACTCCCCTCCATTAAAACTGCTTAATAAGTGCTTTGTAAATTCAGTGTGCAACATATTGCAGTGCTGCTTCTGTGGAAAAAAAAGTAGTTCAACAATGGACCGCGGTAATAATGGTAAAGGATGTTCTTGTCCAACCTTCTGCCTTTAAAACATTTTGACAGCAAAATCAGCAGTTTGCTTGTCAGTAGTTAAACGACACTCGGAGATGACGGGGTTCCCTTACATAACGTTCCGTGTCTTGTTATGTAACGATAAGCCCATTGTCTTAGACCAAGCAAAGGAGATCCTGTGTACAAGTTCATCTGAGTTACGCATTAGGTTTGGGTTGCGTTTAGGAAGCATGAGTTAGCATAACATACAGGACGATGCCAAGAACGTCTACATGTAAAATGGGGGTCTTTTTCGTTTCAAATGTATATCTGCTTACTGTCAAAACAAATTTACTTCAGAACGTAAACGTCTCCTAAACAATCCCACTCATTTATCAAACTGGATCCAAACTGATTTCTTTGTAAATCATTCGCAGGAGCGTTTACATGAAATCGGGGGCATTTGTGAGGATCCAGTTAGTTCATGATAGCTTGTGTGTTCTAAATGAGACTGTGTGTTTGTGAAAATGGGTTTATGGAAAGATCTGGAATGATCAGCTTCACATTTTTTTTATTTTGCTAGTTAAAGTTTTATAGATGGATTACTTTGTCAAGTTTATTTTTTTTAATAGTAAGGTGAATGTATTGAAAGTATTGTAATTTTAATGAAAAAAATCACAATTGCAATATAATTAAGCAAATAAGGCATGAAAAGGAGGACGAATTAGTAGGCGATGCAGTGGCTGAGTTGCATTACTGGAAATTTTTGTCAATGCTATGGTTTGGCAATGTGATTTTATTGTTTTTTTTTGTTTTGTTTTTTTTCGTCATCTTTCTGTGAAGTTTTGCAAGTGTCATATCATTACATATATATAAGAGTACAAAGAAAATGTCCTGATTTGCAAATCTAGTGGGAATTCTTAGTTCGGTTTCTTCTACAAACATTTAAACATAACTTTACTTTTAAAAAAATCTCATCTTTTATTCTCCCTCTCTTCAATTTTCTCCCAGCTACCTGATTGGAGAAAAGCACCTTGGGACAAAAGATAAAGCTAGTGCCTATCCAAGCCATCCCACCAAGCCTTGCACAGGCGTTCAGCAAGCGCCTATTATCACATATGCTAATGGTAAGATGTGACTGTTTCCTATCTGCTGAGCTCGTATCCTCTCACTATCATTCTGGCCAAAAATAAGCAAAAATAAACACTGCCATCGTGTTTTGAAGTTTTCAGTCACAAGAGGATGTAGTACAAAAGGACAGGTTTCATTCCAGGCTTTTTAGGTGACAAGTGTGGGAGTCTGAGCTGATTTACACGATTATATACACGAGTATATACACGATGCAAATTCTAAGTAATCCATTTTGGGCATCTTCCATTGGTGAAGCTCTGTTTCTTTTTAAACATAATTTGGTGTACAGAATCAAAACAACAACAAATTTTGCCTCTGTCTAACTTCTAACAGATTGGCCTTTATATCTATATATATATATATATATATATATATATATATATATATATATATATATATATATATATATATTTTTTTTTTTTTTATAACAAACTTTTTCACTGTTAATTTGCTTCCAGGAACCCGGAAAAGGATTTCTGCCTCTTTATTGTTTCGGGTTTCCTTACCTCAGGGTGGTATCTGATCAACACTGATACAAACAGAGCTCTGTGTAAGAGAGAGAGAGAAAGGAAAAGAGAGAGAGAGAGAGAGAGAGAGAGAGAGAGAGAGAGAGAGAGAGAGAGAAACAGCATTATAAACACTGAGTTGTCTCTAAATGGTCTATTTATGGTTGAATGGAGAAATAATTTTCGATCAAGCGAAACGTTATTTTGTACCTTAAGGAAAGTCTGAGGAAAGGGTCATCTAATGTCTACAATGACTTCCCCTAATACTGTTCACCATCAAGTACCATCAAGTTCCACCCTGAAGCTTTGTTCAGATTCAGATATCACAGATATCATGTTTTACACATTTTACTTTTGGTTAAGACTGATTTCCATGAAATCCACATTAGGTTTGTGTCACTAGGAGAAAAACTTCACCTACATCATCACACACACACACACACACACACACACACACACACACACACTCACTCTTTTTTTATTGAAAAGCCATTTTTACCTTATAACGGTGAAACAAACTGTGGCATTAATAACAAACTGTGGCAATATAAGAGCATTATATAAGGCGACTCTGTCTATCCATCTACTCCAATATGGGAGTTTAAAACTCGAAATTGTCAAGTTGTAAGTCAAATGTTCGAGAAAAAACAATTTTGGAGAAGAAAACTCAGAAGACTGCAAGAAAAAACACAAATGTATGAGAAATAAACTTAGTATTGTGTTGTATTGTGAAAGTAAAACTCAAAAATCTACACTTTGCAAAGTGACATCACTTGTTTTGCATTATGTCTGGAGTGGAAGTGGATCTAATAAAACGTTACTTTTCCCTTCGATTAAAAATCTTTTTTTTTTCTCATAACCTTCTTAGTGTTTTTTTCTCATAGATGTGTATTTTTTCCCGCAATGTATAAATAATAATTATTTTTTAATAAAATTAATGTTTTAAACTTGAAAATTTTGACTTACAACTTGAATTTAGCCAAAAACAATGCATAGATTTAAATCAAATCTATTTATTTAGATTAGTTTGTGATAAAATCTGAAAGTGTGAAGATTACTGTGACTGACTTTGTCACACAGTTTTTTCAAACTTTAAACGTTTTATTCTAAGCACAACCTTTCAGTAATTCGAGATTTGTGTTTTGTAATCAGATTGTAGAAGCACTTTCATGTTGAATATCCAAAGTATTGGTTTTAACTTTTTTCTTTGTTCTTGGTTTTGCTCTGGCAGACAGAACAGAGTGTGTGCCTGCAGACATGGACTTCCTTCCTAAGAGAGAGGAGAAAAAGGTATGAAGGTGTTTCGAGGTCTGGGGTTGGTCCATACTGGTTAGCCCATTTGTTTGATAATGTTTTTTTTCTGTTTATGGTTACAGATGAAAGCAGCACGAGCCAAATTTGATTTCCAAGCCCAGTCACCTAAGTAGGTGTAAACATACAAGCTTCATATATGTAGCTTCTCTCACACTACAGTATATTAACAAATATCACAAAATAAACAGGAAGGGTGGATCAGCAGTGTGCATTTATTACAGACTGAACACCCATTCACCATGTGTGTGAATAGACATGAACGTGTGAAATTCTACAGGCCCACACGATTCAGCTGTAACTCAAAACTAGATTCTTTTCCGTCTAATAATAAGTTCTCCAATAGATGGCAGTGTTTCTTTATGGATGAGAATGTATCAGGCGGGGAAAATCTTCACACAGGTTTTGTCCAGTGCCTTCTCATTATCAAGGATTTATAAGAAACCATCTGTATTTCACATCTTGTTTTCAATTTTAAACAAGAATTGTTCATATACAGTATACCACAAGTGCAGGATTGATAAAACACTGATCTGATTGGTTTACATTTGTTGGTGAATTTTCTGAAAGAGCAGCTTAGATCTTAAAGCCAGCTGCAAGGTTTATATTAATGCACTCTAATACATTATATGTAGTAACAACTTACACTTGAGGGGTGAACATTTAATATAAAAAATATAAGAATAGATGGATCAAGGGGGGTATCCAGTTTAAGTACTTTTTTCTTGGGAAACTACTAAAGGCAGAAAACATTGATATTTGTGCATTTGTTACTTATATATACATCACTTTTTTTCCTTTAAGAGGAAAAAAATAGGGATGGTTGCTAAAGGAATGATTGCTAATGACTGCTATAGGTGTGACTGCTATAGTATGTACAGTGTCATGAACATTCCAAACCACTGAAAATGTAACCAATAATAGATAAATAATTATAGTTGCACTTGTGATATGAGACGGCTTTATCAGGTTACACCATTGAAGTTAACCAGGCAGTTCAGCACTCAGTTTATAATTATTGCATTATTATATCAGCTGGGTTGGATCCCCGGTCAGGGAACCAACCCCAGCCATTAGGGTTGCACAAGCCTTAGTGCCGGTCTCAAGCCCGGATAAATAGGGAGGGTTGCGTTAGGAAGGGCATCCAGCGTAAAAACGTGCCAAATCAAACATGCGGATGATCCGCTGTGGCGACCCCTAATGGGAGAAGCCGAAAGAAAGTTTTTTATATCAGTTGTGTTCATTACTAGCCTTTTTGTCCCATCTGGGTTTTCACCTACCCCTGAAGACCTGCTTTCTCCTAACACATCACTAATTCTTGTTCTACAGTTATTTGTTCCCTGAATTGAATAATTAGATTTCCATATAATGAGAAAAAAAACCTTGATCTTAATGAAATCCATGATTCCACTTCATGGCAGCATATTTTAATTTTTGACCTTGTTTCCCAGAGAACTAACCCTGCAAAAGGGTGATGTGGTATACATTCACCGTCAGGTTGATGGCAACTGGTATGAAGGAGAGCATCATGGGAGAGCAGGGATCTTTCCTACCAGCTACGTCGAGGTATATGGGCATCTCCTTGTGTTTGCCGTGGTTACCTGACTGTGAAATCTAGTTATCTTAGCTCCTTATTCATCCTCTCTTCCATCTAAACAGATCATTCCTCCGACCGAGAAGCCAGTGCCAATAAAGTCTCCCAGTGTACAGGTGCTGGAATACGGTGAGGCCGTGGCTTTGTTCAACTTCAACGCCGACTTGCCGGTGGAGCTGTCATTCCGGAAGGTACAGGCTTTATTGTCAGAATTACACTATTTATGCATAGTTTGTCCAACATATGTAAACACAATCTCTTTTAGGGCGAGGTGATCTCCATAACACGACGTGTGGACGATCAGTGGTTGGAGGGTCGGGTCCCAGGCACTGCCCGCAGCGGCATTTTCCCCGCCAACTACGTGCAGGTCAACAAAATGCCCCGCACCAAAACCACCGATGACCTTTCACCCTGCCCACTCTCGCCCCTCTCCCCTCACTGCACCCAGGCTCCGCTTTCACCTCACGCACGCACCAGCCAATCACGCTCCCCCCTGTCACCCACACACCCTCTCGCCTCCACCAAACAGCCGTCCAATTACTTTGTGTACTCGCCTGGCCCCGCGTCACCCACTCCACCCAACAGCCACAGGAGTTTCTCACCTTCAGCATGCAGCACACTGGAGAGAGAAGCAAAATCCCCTGTTTCACCGTCTGGTCATGTCCTGGTGTCTTCACAGGGCCCAGGACTAGCAGCGAACATGAACCCAAGGCCTTTGTATTCTTATCAGGTACCAAGATGTGGT
The DNA here is from genome assembly GCF_014805685.1 of Silurus meridionalis. Classification (NCBI taxonomy): domain Eukaryota; kingdom Metazoa; phylum Chordata; class Actinopteri; order Siluriformes; family Siluridae; genus Silurus; species Silurus meridionalis. The sequence goes on along the minus strand of NC_060900.1, from coordinate 4,917,396 downwards.
TGATGTTTGTGGTGTTAATCCTTATAAGTTTATATTCAGTGAAGATTTTTCATCCCTGATGATTATTTATGGTTTATTCTTGAAATCTCTTTGAGTAGGATGGCTCCAGGACAGACTCTCCTCAGTCTTATACACACATCAAAACTCCACTAGCCACAACTTCCCAGGTCAACAGCAGCACTACGGTCATACCACGACAACCGTAAGTCACTCGGAGGGATCGGACTAATATGATTAATCTGATTATGATAATCATTCCTGAGACAAATGCATTCCCTAACCTTTGTCTCTTTATTAGATATAAGGCAGTTTACAACTACAAGCCCCAGAATGGAGATGAGCTGGAGCTGATGGAGGGGGACATTGTTCAGGTGATGGAGAAGTGCGATGACGGCTGGTTTGTAGGTAAATATCTCTGACGTAATGGAAAGCTTGCCTGATTTTCCAGCCTGGCTGAAGATTATGTATATTTTTTTACTTGCCTGCCCTCTAGAGGATACTATTTGTTACTACATCATTAGTAAATCCGAACGTGTAATATAAAATCAGATCTTGTTTCGATCAATCTTAAGATTGTGACAGAAATTGTTGCATTATGCAATCACATCGAGATCTACTAGAATCAAGGGATATTGTTCCTATGATGTGAGCTTGCTTGAGCCTCCAACTCAGTTAATATGCCAAATAAACAAACTTAGTGTCAAGATAATGATAAAGCTAATTTATCTTTAAATTGTATGTTTTTTGTCTGCTATAAATCAAGGCTTAAATTGATTATTGTCAAGATTAAATCAAAGAATGCTAAGATACACTTGAGGTCGATAGAATAAAAAATTAGGTTAGGCAGGATTAGATTACCTCAAGTTCAGGATTACATTTAAGATTGCTAAAATTAAATTGAGGCTTGATATTGAGTGAAATTATGCACAGTTTGCTAGGATTAAATCAGGCTTTGCTGGGATTAGCTCAAGGTTCGCTGTGGAGAAGTTAAAGTTTGCTCGGTTTCAATTGAAGCTTGGTATGGTGAAACTGAGGCTCAGCTTCGAATTATTGAGATTGCAAAACAAGGTTAGCTGGGATTAGCGACAAGGTGGGTCAATGAATAGAGATTTGTTGGGATCGAATTGAAGGTTGCTATGAGAAATCGAGGCTTGCTAGCATTAGATTGCTGGTATTGCTGTAAATTGAGGTTTGTTAAGATCGGATTGTGGTTTAAAATAGGAATAAATGGAGACCTTGTATAATTAAATGTAAGTACTCTGGAGTTAAATCTAGGTTTGCTGGGATTCAATTGAGAAAGGATTAAATCTAGGTTTTATAGAATGAAAACTATTTTAGCTTGGTTTAACTAGATTTTTGACAGGATTAAATCATGGTTTTTAGGATTTCATCAAACCTCGCTGGGATTAAGTAGAGGTTTGGCAGGATAAATCAAGGTTTTCGAAGATTCAGTCTAAAATTGCTAGGATTAAGTAGATGTTTGGCAGAATTAATTCAAGGTTTTTAGGATTCAATTAAAGCTTGCTGGAATTAAGTAGAGGTTTTGCTGAATTGAATTAAGGTTTACCAGGATTCAGTCTAAAATTGCTGGGATTAAGTATAGGTTTGGCAAAATTAAATCAAGGTTTTCTATGATTTAATCAATGCTTGCTGGGATTAGTTACTAAGGTTTGCAAGGATTGAAATGACGATTGTTAGATAACGTCAGTGAAATGTCTGGCTTGAATTGTTAGTGCTGATGGTGAACCTCTTCTCCTCTTAGGTACGTCTGAGAGGACCCGAGCATTCGGAACGTTTCCTGGCAACTATGTGGCACCTGTTTGAACATGAACAAATGACTTGGCACCTTCACTACTTCTGCAGTCCCACTCACTTTTTTTACCATATACGGACACACACACACACATATATATATATATATATATATATATATATATATATATATATATATATATATATATATATGTATATGTATGCACAATCAATCATCAATCTGTCTATCATCATCTTTCACTTTTCAGCCACTGAACTGGTTTGCATGCCCATACAACATGCACTCCTTGACATTTTGAGCACTTGTGTGTGTGCATGTGTGTGTGCGTGTGTGCGTGTGTGTGCGTGTGCGTGTGTGTGTGTGTGTGTGTGTGTGTGTGTGTGTGTTTTCACAAGCACTCATTGGATGTAGCGGCAATGGCAAAGACACTGTGTCAAGGCAGCTCGCTTGCTTTTAAAGCCACAAGTGACTGATTTAAAAGGTGGCCATGGGTATGGTTTGGACTGGACTGCTGCCAGAGAGACTCAAGATAGAGCTCCTTATCCTCCACGTGTTTATTTAGCAGTACATCCTGTGTTTGACATTTTGGTGTAAAAATTTCCTCCGTCCTGCATTTCAGATCTGTAACAGTAACAGCGGGGCTCTGTGAACAATCCCGGAGGACACTCATCTGGATAAACAAACTTTTTCACGTATCATGATCATTACAAATGTAGTTGTTTTGTATTTTTTTTTAATGCTGGCTTGGCTAAAAAAAAAAAAAAAAATTGCAACACAATTATGCAAATCCTTACCTGCTAAAGCTTTGCCTATGTGTAGTATGTATTAATGCTGTGTATCTCAATATTTTGCCCGAGGCACTATTGAAGGATCAACTCACTTGGCAGCATTCTGGGGATTGTTGTCATTTTTCTGAGCTCGTGTAGTAACTCGTGAGAGAAGGTGCTTCAGTTTCTGCATTTCATAAAATTAAAGCTTGGACAGGTCTGTAATGTGTGAGCTAGACTTTGATAGCTCGGAGCTGTATGTCAGAACAGCGAAATGTGATTGCCTAGATAACAAAAAAAAACTAGTCCTGAAAACGTATGTTGATAGATCATCATTAGATGTTGAGTAGAGACCGAATGCGCTATGACCGATCCTTGCTGTGCGTCATAAAGGGTATGGCTCTGTCAATAAAATTGGGCATTCCTTTATAGAAAGCACATCTTAGCTGGAACTTTTTTTCCATCAATCTGATTTGGTGAAAAAACAGTAAATTTGATGTGGTTGGTTTTTTTTTTTTTTGGTTAAGTTGTAAGTTGTTACCACTATGACCTTTTTACACAAGCTTGAGCCATTCAGACATGGTTTGGTTGTCCATTCAGGGGAAACCATTGCAGTTATAATTGACCACACACGAATCCATTCCTACAAGAAAGTTAATGAGGTTAACAATATCAAACCCTGTTGTGACGTGATCCTCGTTTGTCATTGCAATACTGAAGTGACCACTAAATTTCATTCCGAAATCGTAAATGTTCTCCGAACAATGAAGCGAAAGGCGACAAAACTAAAGAAAAAGGACGTTTTTCCATCTTATTATGAACAGGAATGTAACCATGTAATGTACGTATATACAGCAATTGTGGCACAATGTTATCTCATCATCCCTGCCATTTTCATTTTGAACGAAAAAGCGACGTCGAAATAAACGTGCCTCACATTTGTAGTCATGATTTCTCAGAGGACTAAGACCACATGTTATAATGAGATGGTTAGGTTACACTAGACAACGATCAACACGTGTATGTGGTTGTATTGTGTCGGATACTTCTCTCTAACTCAAGTATTATTTCTTTTTTTTTTGAGACTGTACAGATAACAGTTATCCAACTGCAAGAAAATATAATATATTTTTACTGATTGCACAGTGTATTTCAGTAGCTATGGTACTCACAAATTTTTGATAACCATCAAATAAATGCATCATGTGCTGGAAAATGATACAGTTGCTTTTTTTTTTACATTTATAAAAACATCACAGGTTTAAAGAAAGCGAACTGCTAATTTTTTTCATGCCTTGTGTTTGTGTATGAAATAACTAATAGGCTTGTCTTTGCTTATATGTTTTACTTGTAACTATGACAAAGGAGATGGAAACACTTTTAGCAGTTTCAAAGGAACACAGCTGAATTCTTGAAAGCTTAGTAACGTTTTTCTTAAGGAGTTTATAGTGAAAGCTCAAAATGGAAAGAGTGAAACTAATTCAAAAAGAGAAACTAGATAGACAAGAGTATTGGGACACCAGTCATAGTTTAGGATGTCTTCGGATGGTGTTGCATTAAATGTTTCCTTTACTTGAACTAGGAGACCCAAACCTGTTCTTGCATGACAGTACCCCTGTGCACAAAGTCAGTCCCCTGAAAATATGGTTTACATGGGTTTGAGTAAATGATCTTGGCCTGCTGTAGAGCTCTAACCTGAACCCTATTGAACACCTTTGGGATGAATTGGTATGCTAACTGCATCGGTACCTGAATGTACTAACACCATTGTGGATAAATGAACAAATCACAAACACACTCCAAAAATTAGTAGCCCATATCAGAATAGGGACTACATTTGAAATAGGATGTCTAAAAAGCACATTTTGTGATCGAACATCAAAGAACTTGGAGTGTAATTAATAAAAAATGTAAAACAAAAAAGTAGCAATAAATTATAATAAACTTTTACAACAAATAAATAGCAGCTTTGTTAGTATATCTGACCTACATTATTTGTGTGAGACATTTTTTTTTATGTTTATGGTGGAGCACTCAGGGATTTTCTTTGGGTAATCAGGTTTTCCCACCCAATCCAAAGATATGCAAAATAGGCTGATTGTTTTTGTTGGGTTCTGTCATGTGTTGAAACCCCGTCCATACGGACCTCTGGTGTCCTGAGTTTCCTGGGAAAGGCTCCAGGCTAACGTAGGATAAGAGGTATACAAATTGGATGGAAGCAGTCTTCAGTGTCAGCTCTTAAAGCTGTTCGTTTGCCGACAGTCTTGGCAGCAGAAGGCTTAATAAACCCCACACCTGAATTCTCACCTCCCTTCTAACTATCTACTATCTTGTGACTCATACATCCTTGTCATTTTAGAAGGGAGTGCAGTTTTCTGGCATAACACAGCAGCCACCCTGAATTCCAAACCAGGTTTCTAATCAAACGAAGGTGTGGACCACACTCATGAGTTAACTGGGTGTGTTTGAGCTGGAAAAAAAGAAGCCTAAACTGGACTGCTCTTTATTTAGAGTACAATATATTACAGAGTTATGAAGGAGGCCTGATGTAAAATGGCAGATCAATGCACACCATGGTGTCTAAACCATGAAAGAAAAAAGACAATTGACAAGTAAATCCAGCACATTATTATACATAATTCGATTTTTTTAATCGCATGTGGGTATTCTCCTGGATTCCTGGTACATTTGACCTCCCAGAATGTAGCTATGGATGGTCTGTGTGTTTGTGTAGTGTACTCAAACTGCTTCCTCAGTGTACCAGAGGTTTGGATTCAGATCCACCTTGACCTGACCCTGATAAAACCTTTACTGAAGACAAAAGAACGAATGGGTTTTTTTTGGGAAACAAAGTATTACTTTTCTTTACAACACATCTTTTAGTGTTCAACTCAAATTTCTAACAAAAAATTATGAATTAAAAATTGCTCTCATGTTATTTATACATTTATAGTATACTGTATTTGTCATATCTCTTTAAATAATAGCTATAAACAGTTGTTTTCTTACTCTGAACTGTCAATTCAGAGCGTTTCCTGTTTGTGAAAGATAAAAAGCCGAAGCTTAAATAATGTGCTGCTTTAATGAATAAAATGGAAAAATGAAATCGTGTGTCTTAATGACAAAAATGCAAAAAGAAATAAAGTTTTTGAACACCTCTAGTTTGAATACACTTCTGTAATCAATAAAAAATGATGGATGTGATGCTACATTGCAATGTGATGCCGTACAGCAGGGGTCTCCAATCTTTTCCAGAAAGGGCCAGTGTGGGTGCAGGTTTTCATTCCAACCAAGCAAGTCCACACCAAATTCTACCTGTTCAAATCTAATGATCTTCATTTTCAATGACTATCAGGTGTGACCACTGATGGTTGTAATGAAAAACTGCACCCACACTGGCCCTTTCTGGAAAAGATTGGAGACCCCTGCCGTACAGGGTGTATTCCCACCTCACAACCGATGTTCTGGATGCACCAGGACCTTGAGCAGGTTAAAGCACTTAATGAAGATGAATTTCTGCACTGCTATAGTCCTAATGAGGGTTGGTAAAAATGCTGACTGTATATGTAGAACTACAATAAAGATGTCCCATCTCAACCTCGGTCTTGGTGTATAAGACACCAGTTCAATTCAATATGATTTTTATAGCACTTTTAACAAAAGACATTGTATCAAAGTAGCTTTAGAGAAACAAATAGATTATGGATTTAACATTTCCAATGAGCTATACATTTATCCCTTTAAGTTTCTCTCTCAGAAACAAGCCAGAGGTGACAGTTCAAGGAGACCCAGAGGCTCCCTTAGATATTATGAGGAAAAAAACAGACTCAAAAGGGAAGCCAACATCATTTGGTTGAACTTGGATTTCACTGTTGGGGTTACTACGTGTTCACTTATTGACATTTAAGGGCAAAAAAAGAAAGAATCTATCACTTGTCACATGTACATTACAGAACAGTAAAATGATTTCTTTGCATATCTCAGCGGTGTTGGATAGATGGTTTCAGACATGATACAGTACCTCTGAAGCACAGAATGTTAAGGGCTTTGCTTAAGAGCCCAAAAGTGGCATCTTGGCAATACTGGAACTTGAACCCCCAACCTTCTGATCAGTAACTCAGCGTCTTTACCACTGAGCTACCATTTCCCCAAACGTTTTAGATGAAGTACAGTCCAAAACCCATTTTCATAGTCTTGGCGTTTAAACTTCCACAGTAAAATCTCATGCATCCTTTAAAAGCCAGGAAAGAAAGCCACCCACGCACTCGCCCTATGCACTGACACATGTGTCCAGCAGGGGTCGCACAAACTCACGGGCAGTTTAAAACTATTTTATTTTGAAAAAGAAATGAAATCTTATTTTCCTCTTCTCCATCCCACCCACACGTCCTAGTGCCCTTCCCCTGGGCTTTATTTTGATTGCTACACGTGGCATGAGAACCCGTGTGTGTGTGTGTGTGTGTGTGTGTGAGTGATGGAGGGAGTGTGTTTACCAACGATGCCACATCGCAGTGATCTCAGGGCGAGGGCTCGCGCGCTCAAAGCCACAGCGCCTAAGGTGTGCAGCCTCGCAGACGCGCGCACGTACGCAAGCACGCGCACAAGCGCGCACGCGCTCCGAATAAAGGTTAAAAACCAAGCGCGAGCTTTTGCGGGCGATTTTTTTTTAATGATTTAAAAAAAGAAGGAGGCAGAACGTAAGAGCTCCGCAGTTATAAGTGTGTGTTTGTAAGACGCCTTCGTTTATTGGCGAGCTCGCTATTATTAAACTTTTATTTATTTCTATTTCTGGTCCATTTTTGTTTGGTTCGGTTGTTTTGCCACGGGAAGCTGCGCGCGCGGAAAAGCACGCGCAGGTGGAAGCGTTTGTAGCGGGTCACTTTTCTTTTTTTTTTTTTCGGCGCTTTGCTGAACTTTTCGCCGCTCCTTTTTATAAAACTCCGGTAAGTTATATATATATATTAACACTTTCCCAACTTTAGTGTTACTTTAAATATAAATGCATGACACAATTTTTTTATTTTTATTTATTTTTCTTGAAATATTCCACTTCCACAAGACGTGCTGTGTTTTGGAGCGTGTCCTTAAACTGAAACTTCCTCTGTTACTATTTCTCACCTGTATTCCATATATTCAGATAAATAATAATAAAAAAAAAACTAATAAAACAAACATCAAGAAGAATATTCTAGAGATTCTTCATAGCTCCCTATAGGTCACATCATTTCAGACCTTCAGGAACAACTAAAGTGTTTTTTTAATGTATATTTTTCCCTCTATATACTCTTTCCTATCTCTATATATTTACTATACATGCACATTATCTGTCTGTCTGTTTGTTTTTACTTCCTTAACAATGCTGAATTGCACATTCAGCACTCTGGATGTGCAAATAAAAATAAAACCATTACAGGCATAACCCAAAATAATAATCAGGTTGATACAAATTGTTGTTTTCTTTCAAGATTGCAATATAGTATACTATGCTAGACGTCCAGATTTTGATGTAATATTGTTCTTTCAAGATACCATTCATTATATTGGAATTATAACTAATTATTTTGATTGATTTTGAAGCTGTTTGTTTATAATGCCGATGCGATATTTTATTAATTCAATACAGCAGGCTAAATTGGCTATATTATATTTCCATATATATTATACTGATATTTTCTGTAACTTATTTCCAGATATGCTATTTTAATAGTTTGATCAAATATATTTATACATCTTCTTCTTCTTTCGGCTGTTCCCATTAGGGGGCGCCAAAGCAGTTTATCCGTCAAATTATATGAATACATGTTTTACATATACCATCAGCTTTTCACCTGAACGCGATATCATCTTAAAATAACTGTATACTCTCGTGGAATAATGCCATGCTGCTTCCATTTTCTTGAACCTTTACATTCTTACGTCAGTGTATAGGGTTATGTAAATTGGAAATGCCACCATCATGTACTTCCGCCCCAATAGCTAGTGTGATTAACTTAAATGATGCATTAAATTCGAGTTGATAGTTTAATTTGTATTGTCGTCTTACATGCAATGGCAAAAAACTCTCAAAATACAAAAAAAAAAAAAAAAACCCAAGATTTGTTTAGTCCTAATGTTAGCTAGCTAGGCATAGCTAAATTTGTCAGCATAGACATTAACATTAGCTAGCTAGGCAAACAGGTTCTGGTTAACCACGCCCACCTTTTCTATTTTGCATGTTATCTGTGATGGGCTCAAATACCTGAGCCTGTTTTGTGACGTAACAAGTTTTTACAGTAGGTACGGAGAGAGTTTCTCTTAATAAAAGAATGTGTGACTCAAATGTGAGTCAAACATGAATCTAAATAGCCATAATGAACCATTTAATGCTTGTGAATTCCCACGTGATTTATAGACCATCTACATGCATCATACCACACCCTTTAATACCGTGACTAAGACCGAACTGTGAAATATGTCCTAAAACCATAGTGAAATTTTATCGTTGTAACCATACAACCGCACCTGTAGTACTGTAATACAGCACAACACCAGCAGCAGCAGCAGGCCCACTCCTGATCTGAGTTCATATCTTTGGCTGCCCGCAGCTAAAAACGAATCAGTGATGACTCTGCAGTACATTTTAACCAGGCATGAAAAAATGCTGAATCCTGCTAAATCCTCCCAACTCATTACCTTCCCTTTAGATGGGTCCAGACTGCTGAATGGGCATGAGGCAGTGGATCCACAAACACACCACTAGGTCATTGTACTAGCATTCAGCTTTATAATAACAGAGCCGCTGCAAAACAAAGCAAGCACAAAACGCTGGTGAACTGCCTGTTTCTCTGTTGGAGAAGTTTTAATTTATTTAGCTCGGATCACTGGCGTTAACCTTCAGCAGCACTACCAGAAGTGAAGCTGTTTCTCGTTGAAGGAGATTTGTAGTCATCGATTTTGCGTACGTTTCCTATATAATAGATTTCACACATCTGTAATTGACCCGTCTTTTCAATACGTCGTCTATCATTACATGTCCACTGCCAGCTGTTTTGGATATGCAGTTGAAGCTCCCCCCCATCTGTTTGGAAGTGTCGGCTTGAATCGCAGCTCCCAAAATACTGATACTTGATATTTGTGTGCTTTGGGAATGTTATCACTGAGGTATTATTTGTCAAAGGTGATCAAGTCAAAGAGAATTTGTATTTGCAATATTAGTTTTTTTATAATCAAATTATCTGCTGCATTACACACATTAACAAATCATGATCTGGAGTTGTTTTAGCCAGCTGGGTATTTATTTCAGAATCAGCAAAGTGAAGGTATATGGCAACAGATTTGAGCAAAATAAAGTGTGGAAGCTTTCCTACTCACCCAATGTAGTTTGAATTGTTATATATATATATATATGCAGTGCCATGTCTCGTATATAGAAGGTTGTGTACATTGTACCTTTTTACATTGTCCTGAGCAGCACACTGGAGCTTTCCTTCACCCTGATGGGTTAATTTAATTGATCCAGCACTTAATTTTATCATTTGATTTCTAATTATTAGTAATATAAGTTAAATTTAACTTCATACCTGTAGTATTTTCTCATTCAGGTTTCAGTTGCAGAACACCCTGGATTTTGTAGCACGTTTTGGAGCTGTTTCTTGGACAGGAAGCAGCCCAGTGATAGGATCTGGAATGGATGAATGGATGATGAAAGTCTTTTCTCTCATCCTTTATGTCTTTGATATCATGGCCCATTTGTTCTTTCAGTGGCTGCTTGACCTCTGGCTTGGCTGTGCTTTGAAATGCCAGGGGAGGGTTTTTGTCTGATATACAGTATGTGGACACACAAGTGTGCCCTGGATTGTATGGCACTGTATGGTGATCTGTTTCATTACTTTGTATATGATTAGGGATACAGCTATCGATTATTTGAGTAATTCCACCGGTTAGACCATCGAGTAATCCGATAAGTACTTTTTCTTCATTAAAGAGCAATACTAAATATACAAGAGAAAATAAAAGAAATTAGTTTCCTTTTTAGAAAAATTTACATTTTTGTTGCTGAAATTGCAGTCTTTGAAAACTAAACCCATCAAAATACAACTAGATCAATAAAAAGATAAATAAAAATATAAAAATCCATTTCAAATTACTGGGAAAAAAAAACATGTAAATGCACTGTATGGGTTTTTTAGGTTTTAGTTTGAAATGATCCCAAACTTTTGGGAAATTTATTTTATATTCTCTATGTTTTCGCTCCGTTCCTCCATATTTTTTATTTATTTATTTATTTATTTTATTTTTTTTGCAGTGTTTTTTTTGTTTACCTGTCCAGGGGTCTAATTTATAAACGCCACTTTCCCATGCAAAGTGTTGTGCTTTATAAAATAAAAAATTGCGCACCAGTAAGTAAACTCCGAGCCCTGCGTACCCACAACATAGAAACGCAGAAGGCGAGAATAGGGGAATAAGCGACATATAGTGTGCACAACCGTTCCGCCGAAAGTGGAGTTTGCACGTTTCTAGCCAAGTTTATAAATGAGACCACAAAGCGGTCCAAAATGTAGCGGGTGGTGCGTCAGCAATAATGGTCCGTGGGGAAACGCAGTGCTCTATGTGCAGTTAAATGGACTAAACAAGCATTGAGGCAAATAATTGCTCAAGTTACTCTAGTAATAGTTTTAGCCTTATATATGACTGTGTGTGTGTGTGTGTGTGTGTGTGTGTGTGTGTGTGTGTGTGTGTGTGTGTGTGTGTGTGTGTGTGTGTGTCCTGCGTTACCTAATGGATAATGGAGCTCCTACCCATGCTGTGGTAGGTGCATTTGATGATTCATTTGATATTCATCAGAGGGTCTGAGATCTGAAAAGGTCTCATTGAAAAGGACATGTTATGTCTGATTGACTACATCTGTAAATAACTGTGAAAATAGTGTTTTCACAGAGCTAATGTCATTCCATTTCTTTAAGTCTGGTTCACTGTTCAGCCAGGACAATTTGCGTGCCTTCAGCACACAAGAAATGCTTGTACCGTTTATGATCTGTGCTAAATTAAACCTGTAGGAGGATGTGGTCCGTACTGATTGCAGAGCATTTAACACCATGAATGCTCACTAGAGCTGTAACCAGTGCTCTAATTCCTGTCTCGTTTTATCCTCAAAGTATGTTCCCAACAATCACACAAAGAGAGTGAAATACATAGTAGAAGAAATTGTGAAAATACATTTTAAATATTGGCAAGACAGTGTGCTGTTTTCATTTTGAACCACAGCCTTGTTGAAATTTTTAATTCTGTTTAGTCAGTAGGCATAATTTTCTATGAAAGCATTTGATGTTCACCACAGCTGCAAGGTTTATACTAATATGGCTGTTTGAGAAAGTTATGGTTTCTTTTGTAATCACTGTATGGTGCAAACCAACCCAGAATGGCTCGAGTAAATGGTTGGAAAAAAAAAAAAAAAAAATCCAACCCTGAGCATCTCAAAATACAACTATTCTATCCTGTAGTTTAATAAGGCCTGATACATTTTCTTCAAGCTGCTGTTTTAATATTGTTTAGCTTTGTAATCAGGTGAATGATTAACCTTATTGTATTTGGAAATATTCATTTAGTCAATTTTCCCAAAAATAGTCGACTAATTGTTTGATTATTATGTAAAAATATTGTGTTTAAGCTCGAATTGCTGAGTAATTGAAGTCATTAATATAATCTCTGAATTTCCATGATCTCAGTATTGCGTCATTGGATTCCGAAGGTTAATTTATTCTGCAAAGATTATTTCAACATTTAATACCCTGATTTAGTTCATTTAAATCAGATTTATTTGTATAGCGCTTTTAACAATGGACATTCCCAAAGCAGCTTTACAGCAAGAGTTGGAATGTAAAATTCTTTGCCTATATGTTTGTTCCTTCTAAGTTTATCCTAATGATAAACTTTCTGAGACGTTATGGTAAAGAAACCTTGAATGGAACCAGACTCAAAGGGAAAACAATCCTCATATGGGTGTCTATTCATTACAGTTCCATCATTGTTGAGGTGCGCTGTTCATTGATGGGTGCTTCAATACAAAACTGTTCAAGCAAACTGCAGTCCTAAAGCCATTGTAAAAGACTCTTGATATTAATTACAGTCCAAATCCATCCTCAAAGTTCTTGAGTTGCTCAGTAACTTCATGCATCTTTTGGGCTTTTCATGTAGAACTATCTCTAGCTTTACAGAGTGGTCTCCCATTGAAGTGAACTCAATACAGTAGAGGGGCATCAGGATAAATCGGGCAGATCCGAGAATATGAGAGAGAGAGAATGTAGGTTAATGATTAGCCCAGTTGTTAAGACGCAACTCAGTGGTTGGGCTTGTGATCAATTGGCTGTGAGTTCAAATCACAGCAACACCAAGCTTCCATTCCTGGGCATCTAAGCAAAGCTTTTAACCCTCAACCGTTTAGTTGTATAATTAAGTGGCTGTGGATAAGGATTTCTGCCAAATGCCATAAATGTAAATGTTTAATTAAATGAAAGACTTGCACATTGTGATGGCTGCACATACGTTTCACTGAGCAATCAGTGTGCAAATAATCCAGAATATTGATTTCATTCAGGAAAAAAAAAAACCCTGCTTGATCAGTCACTTTAGGTACCGATGCACAAATGAAGCACTGATAGCAGATGATGACTCCCAAAACATTTGTATCACCCTGATTACCTCCAGACATCAGTTATCAGATCATCGCTGACTAAGATTTTATTTGGGATTGGCAACGATTGAAAATCTAGATAACAGTGATGATTAAGTGCAAGAAAAAATATTTTTCTTTCAGAGATCGCGTTTGGTCTCCATGGCAGCAGAATGAGTACAGTTTCGTCGGCTGAACAGTTTCACGGTGGTGGAATTTAAGCTTAATGATTCATGTAGCCAGATTCCAAACGCACCACAGTCATTCTATTGTATTGTGTCTATTCTTTGGACGCGCCTATTTTTTTTTTTTTTTTTAGTTTTGTTTGTTTTCACTTGTCTTCTCATAGCTTTGTCCTGTTTCATTTCTGATCAGTGTGTTCATAGCTGCAGGGCAGGTTTGATCTATCAGTGGTGTGTGTATAAGGTGCTTGTTGAAAGCTATTTCACCTGTTTTAGTGAGTATATAGAAAGAACAGTTTAACACTGTGTTACCACGATAATGCCGTGTCTTTAGCACGGTATTCCTTCGGTAAATAGGGCGTGGGTTCATAAGGTATAATTGCCTAGACCCATCATTTCAGGGAGTGGATCTGTTCATGACGTTGGTGTGTACGAAATCAGATCGTAAGTGTTGTTACGGTTAATGTTATTTTAGCTCGTCGTCGGTGTTAATTTGGCGAATATTGTATTGAAGATAGTGTTATATAGGGAGGGAATATTTATAAAATGTCTTGCCTACTAAGGAAGTAATATAATAGAATAGGGGGCTTTTAAAACCCTTAACCATTGATTAGTTCATTATTAAGACATCAAATTGCAGTTTTTTGTTTTGACTCCATGCACAGACTCTGAACAGATGAGACACCTGTTTTTAAAAAGGTTTTTGTCTTTGACATTCCACATGAACCTTTGCCGATTTACATGAAAGTTGTGGAACCTGATGTGGTCTTCTGCTGTTTTTGTCCATCCATATCAAGGGTTTGTTTGTAAGATTGGTAGTTGACTTTCTAGACTTTAACACCTACAGTAGGAAAACTTGACACTGACCTACGGTATGTACAGAAAAGATCTCATGATGCTTAAAATATGAATATATATATATAATATAATTCATGTAAGTCAACTCAGATTTAACAAGTGATCTGCTTTTTCCTGTGATAGTTTGCATGACTTTAAGCATAATGTATCCTGATGCTTAGACGTTACAGGAGAACTGTTCTGTTCTGTGTACAGTATGTGTTCCAGAAATATTGTCAGGAGCCCATCTGCAGTTGTAATCATGTCTTGCTGTACGGTATCGCTGTGCACACACAATGTCTGGAAAATAGTTTTAATATTAGCCCAGGTTTCTTGTTTAATGTAACATATTTATTTGCACATGATCAGATGCTCTTTCTGACTCGCCATGCAAACGTGTTAGAACATTCTGACAAAAAAAAAATAAAAAAACAACAACAACTTTGCACTTGAGTACGTGTGAAATCCTCCAAAAAGTTCTCGCATTTCTGAATGTCCTTAAAGCAAGAGTTCATTTCAGCACATTTTAATCCTTCTTGGCTTGCATATATGCAGATCCACAGTTTCCTCTAGTTTTCCTTAAGTGTTTACTGCAGAGCTAGTGCTGGATTGTGCTCTTTAGCCAGAGGAGCGTTGGCAAACGCAGACTTTACCCAATATTTTATATGGCCTTTATAACGAACACATTCTGTTTGAGACGATAGCCTCAGGATGAGGTGTAAAGTAAAGCTCTCCGCAATTAGTTGAACTTTTACTTTAGGCGTGTCTTTGTGTGATATATACAAATGTGCATAAATAAATTGAGCTAGAGTGGCCGGTTGTTAAACACTGCTAAGGTCATTTCGCCAGGTTTTGTTCACTCCTTGACTTTTTCCAGAGAAATCCTCTGACCTTCTCAAATTCAACCGCAGCTCAGAATGAATGCTAATGTGCTTCTCAAGTGGCATCTCTAAATGTCTTTCGGTCCTATGTGCAATCTCAGACATGGACAGTGTTTGATTTCCATTATTATAGGACATGCAGTCTTTGGCTCACAAAATTTCAGTTATGTTTAATCTCTCGAGCATTAGCAATCATCAGTCACATATTTATTCCGAGTGCCACTTCAAAGGCCGACTTATTCTGGGTGAACTGGAGTAGTTTTGTCTTAAATTACGGGCCTTTAGGCGTAGTCTGGAAGCTGAACCTCTTTCATGGTTTTGACTTGCATTTCGATGACTGGCAAACGCTT
The DNA here is from genome assembly GCF_014805685.1 of Silurus meridionalis. NCBI lineage: Eukaryota > Metazoa > Chordata > Actinopteri > Siluriformes > Siluridae > Silurus > Silurus meridionalis. The sequence goes on along the minus strand of NC_060900.1, from coordinate 4,901,957 downwards.
TATTCCTCAGCACTGACTCATTCAATTCTGTGCCATCCCTTCATAACATGTTCTCCTGTAACTTCTCGACTGGAAAGTATTTAATGCTAATGGAAAAAAGACGCACACTGCATCTGATTTGAATCGGAAGAATTTGGGTGTATTCTTTCATCCGACTGCATTTGCGCTGCGGCATGTGAAGATGGTTACAGATACACCCTTTTGTATATTTTGAAGTCTTTTGTCCTTCTTGCCAACTTTCACCAAGGTGAGTTCAGGAGGGAGAAGACGCACATTGTGGGCATAGTTTGACCATTCGGAACAAGTATTTCCAGTTCCAGCTTTAAGCTCGTATTGGATGGAAGTTTGGATGGAATTTGAAATATTATATGACTTGGTCATTACCTGGAATGTGAACTAAAACAAAACTAGAGTCTGGCAATTGCATTTGTGGCTACAAGTCTGCCCCGGTTTTTAATTCCACATACAGTATGTTGGTTTATATCACATGTTAAGGTCTTTCATAAGCAGTCCTAGTGTTATTGTTTTGAGATTCTACAGTAGGCGCAGTCCTTAAACATGTTATCTGGTTACAGTTTGGCTTCTTTTGAATTTATATTTTTACTGGTGTTTCTTTTCTCTCACTGCCGAGTCACTGAAGCAGAAGAACGGCAAACAGCTGGCTTTTGGACAAAGGCAAAAAGTCTAAACATGGAAAAGGTCTAGACTTCTGTAAACCTTTCATTTGTTTGTGTGGTGCAAATACTTTCGCTGTCTGTCAGTACAGAAGTTTCTATTTTCATTTCTTCTTGCACTGTTTATTTATAGTGAATTGGAAGCCTGAACATGTACAACAGAGTCAGTAGGCCGGGCACCTGAAAGAAGCAGACTTTTTATAATTGGCTTATTGTATTCTAATTCAAAGTTAAATTAGTAGTCAACGATGCCAGGACACAGACTGAATGACTATTGACAGTATTTCGCTAACCTCCCACCCCTCCCTAAAAATGTTACCTACATTTACATTTATGGCAGACTCCCTTTCCAGATTTACCTTCACCTAACAGCAGAACATTATGACCACCAGTCTAATATTTTGTTGGTCCGCCTTTTGCTGCCAAAACAGTTCTAACCCATCGAGCATAAAAAGCATTAACCTCTTCAGCAATTTGAGCTACAGGAGCTCGTCTGTTGAATCGGACCACACGGGCCAAACTTCGCTCCCCACTTGCATCATTGAGCCTCGGCCACCCATGACCCTGTCGCCGGTTCACCACTGTTTCTTCCTTGGACCACTTTTGATAGATACTGACCACTGCAGACTAGGAAAATCCCACAAGAGCTGCAGTTTTGGAGATGCTCTGACCCAGTCGTATAGCAATCACAATTTGGCCCTCGTCAAACTCACTCAAATCCTTACGCTTCTATTTATCTCATTAATACATTGGAGTAGCTGTGGGGTTGAGGACTTTGCTCAGGGACTCAGGAGTAGGCACTTGGTGTGGCTGGGATTTGAACCAAAGTCCAATGCTTTAATCACTAACCAACCACCACGAAGTTACCCTTCCTTATGTTTACATGGCAATTCTTAATGCTAACAGCTAGTTCTTTGCTACCACACACCATCTACCAACCAGGGAGGGTAAAGCATGCTCTGCCATACCCATATCGGTGGACCTCTACTTATTTTCCCCACAATTATGCAAATAGAGCATACATTTATTTAAGCAATTTAAGTGTCCTTTGGAATCATCAGAATTAGTGTTGATTGTGTAGTAGTTTAATTCAATCAGGCTCAGCCTTTTCTAGTAATTCCCACTAGATTATTTGGACACTGAGCAACAATGTGGACTGAGTTGAGTCTTTTGCGGCCACAGTAATTAAAAGGCTGTAGCGAGGGGGAAGATTGTTAAGGTGGCTTGTTATCTAAGAACAATAATGATGGGCAATGTCCAAAAGTTTAAGAAATACAACAGTATTGCATCCTCAGCCTCGAGTGCACTGGCTATTTTTCTTTCTTGTTCATAATGATATTTCAATATTTGGATGATTTTTGTAACTTGGAAACGGAACAATGGCCAGCAAACACTTTCAAAAGACAACAGGATTTTTTTTTTTTCTTTGTGTGCACAAATTCCTTAGATTCCTTTCTTAATTATTCCAGTTATATAATGGGCTGTTCCATTGTTCAAAAGTAGTTCACATTATATCATTGATTGTGAACCTGAAATGTGCTCCAGTGCAATATAACGGCTAATGTTTTTTAAGGATGATGTACACTTTCATGCTGTCATCATTGAAGCATTACTTCAAACAGTCACCCTCAATCTGCTTCAATCACCTTGTTCCATAACTTCTGTATTTACAAGCAAGTTGACAAAATGGTTCAGGCTCTTTGGAAACATGTTTGGATCTGAAGGATGTCTGACAGACGCTAACATGCCTTCACAGGACATGAACAAAATGGATGTGACGATGTTTAAAAAAAGCATTTAACAAACTGAATCCCGAGTCAGGAAATAGAATTTTGGCATTTGACGAAACAAAGTCGTAAACTAACTCCTTGTCCAAAATATATTTGTACCGTATGTGTGGATTGTGGGGTAAGGATTTAAAAATGTGAAAAAGTGTGTGAGGTTGTTCTTGTTAAGATGCCATTGTAACCAAGTTCACACTCAGGGGACACATTATTCTACACTTTCCTAATCGGGTTTCCTCTGCACAATGAATGGGTCTAAAAAATGTTTTCCTTCAGGGTAATTTTCCACTAACTCGCAAGACAACCGAAAGGTCCACAATAAAGGACAGTTAAAAGCAATCATTGATTGCGTAAACACACTGCATGATGTTCGAAGGTCATTATCCAACACTGGCAGTTCCAACGTGGCTTCACTGTTCCTTTGTTTGATTGGCTGTTCATTCAACAACTCTCATTAGATTTAATTAGATAAGCGCTGTATCTTTTCAATGTTCACACGAGAACCTATTCCTAACCAAATAACGGTAATTAGTGCTGCTAGTGCCATCCACGTATCTTTCCTTGCCTTGCTGATGCCAATTTTTTAGGGAGTACAGAAAACACTACTGGACTTTCTGGCTAAAGAGAAAGAGGACTTGTGCATTCAATGGTCATTAGTGGATTTTGAGTTACTCATGAAACATGGAATCATTCTAAAAAAAAAACATAGACTTTCCACTCGGGCAGTTTATTCATTAATGTTGGGTAGTTTATTTGAGACACAGTCTTTAAATCCACTGACTTCGCTTTATTTAAGAACACATCTTGTCGTTTGTTGACAGTTTCATTATGGGAGAGTTTCTCATTTTGTACCCCACCCCCATACACATTTTTATAATAACTAAATATCTATGTTTTTTGTTGTAATGCACTCGAACCTCCTCTTAGGTTGTCTCCTTGAATGTTCTAGGAGTTATTTTGTTTTAGAATGGAGCATAAATGAGCTTCTGAATGTCATTTATATAGGGCGATGTACCAAAAAACTCGAGACCTTTTGACGTTCTTTCTGTTTGGTACAAATAATAACCTTTATCTACAGTCAGATGATGACACATCAGATTTGACTGCATCACTTACTGGGCACAATTCAGTCAATGGCATCTGGGAAAGTCCCAGGCTTAGACTGATATCCCCTCAAGACGTTCTGATATGAGCGGTCAACCCAATGTTTTGTTGGATTAGCCCATTTTTGCTACACCTGAATTTCGAATCATGCATCAGCCATTTAACTGCATATCTTTTGAGTGGCTAATCTTTGTTCCTGCTTTAACTTAAAACCAGATTATGACTACTAAGTGCAGGTTCGATTAGGAGAATTTCTTCCAACCATTAAATGAATGTCAGTACAAACTGATTCAGTGCCCAGAAGGCTTTTGGTAGCGTTTGCTGGCATTTCCTGTTTTCTTGAGTCAGAGTTCCACTTTTATTAGACATATTAAACTGCTTTAAGCTAGTGGCTAAGGTTACGACGACTAATCAGGCATCAGAAAGTTTCCTGTTGGCACAGGGTGTTTCTCTCTCGTCAGTATCTTGTTTTTACTACTGTATATCGAGTTTCTATCTAATAGGCAGAAGCTTCCCGCATGCTACTACTATAAAGGAATAAACCTCATCCCTTCTGTATTTCTGTACCTGGTACCTAGATGGCCTTTTTATTTTTATTTTTATTTCATTTTTTTTTTTTTTATTCACTGAAATATTTTACCTTTAAGTTTTTGGACCAAAGGCAAAACGTTTCGGTTAACCGGAACGGGTTGCCATATACCTCATTAAATATCGTTTGAGTTGTAATGATCATGAGAGGGTGGCTCTCCTGCATTTCAACATGTTCAAACACTGCCAAGGACTTCAGTGTTGCCAGATTTAGGGGGATGTGTCACAACTGGTCCATTGCATTTTAATAAAAAAAAATTGCCTTGGGCCAGTAATTGTAATTTGTGACAAGGTTTTTAAACTGAAATTATGCATTCATTCTTATAATTCAGAACTGGTTGTAGGCAAGTCGCTATCAGTGTATGTCCCCATTTAATATTTGGGGTTTTATTATTTTTATGAAGTTATAAAAATGTCTAATCATTCCATGATGTTAACCATACTGAGCAATTGATAAATGGTAATCATGGTATACTCACATTATCAATTACATTCTCACTCATCCATATGGCAAAAAAGAGTGAATTTGCTGTCATTTCATCTCTGAGAAGTGTCTTCCACTGATCACCTCTCTGTTGGCGCTTCTCTGATTTTGTGTATTTCATACACTATGGACATTTTGAAATACTGAATTTCACCATTTGTGGGACAAGATACCAAACATCGACAGGTAAAATGTGTGAATACCTTTTCAATACAGCTGCAGTAAGCGTCTTGCGTTCTAGATAATAAAATCAAACCCAGTGATGTTTGCATGCTGACAGCTCACATTTCAAACATTATTTCGCTATTACTTAAAAGTAGTTCATCATACTACAAATAATTTGTCCAATCAATGAATACAGGCAGGGAGTGTAAAATGAACCTTTTTTGACACGCATAGACAAAAGCAAAAGCACAAGTTCTAACAAATCTGAAGATAAAACTGTGTGGCTGCTACAATAGACTTTTATTTTGTTTAAGATGTAAGTTTGTGCTTTTTCTTTTAGAGATAAATTATGGATTGTGGACTTTCGGTTGAGTAGGTTATCAGCCGTGGTTTGACCTTGTTGGCAGAGCGTCATGTCAAGTATGCATCTACATTAGTTCAGCAGTCAGACGTAAATATTGGAAAGAGCAAGGGTTCGCCTTTACGTTACAACATTGATTAAAAAAAAAAAAAAGTTGGCCCGTCTATTTGAAAAGCAACTATGTAACGGCATTAAATGGATTGACATTAATGCATCATATCCCGCCTTTTATAACAACTGTTTTGCTCAGCCGAAACATTATGGAAGTTTTTTTTTCCCCCTCAAGACTGAGTTGTGCCTGGTTGGAAGGCTGCTATTTAGCTTTCACATGGAATGCTTCGGGTGACTTGTGGTGGGAGTTTTGGACGAGTACAGTGGAAATGATGGAGGAAAGAAACAACAAAAACATGGCAACACACCATGGTTTATTTGATGCACTCTTTCGTAATTGGGCTTTTGTAACAGCACCCATAATGTTATTTGAATGCGTAAAGTAATGTTAAAAAGTTGACACATTTAAGGTTGGCATTCATGTCAAGCAATTTATGGAAGATAAATGAATCACATGAGGTTCAAAATCAAGAAAATTATTCATGTTTTGCTGATTGTGTTGAAGAACTGGAATTTGCCATCAATCCCAGTCTATATTTTATTATTTCTGAATTCACTTTGGTTAAGTTCCCCACCCCCTGCCCCCCAACGTTATACAATCGTTTATTTTTGTCAGGGTCGGCACTGATATGTCTTTCAGCACAGCTTAAGCTAAGGATTGATATCCTTGTGGTTTACTCTGAAAAGAAAAGATTCATTGCAAACTGAAGAAGATAAGACACCATTGTAGCTCAAAGCAGACCACTCTGACTAATGCACAGTCAGAGGAACCACTGTTCATCTGGGTAGCATTGGTGTGGCTTTTTCCATACCATGTCAGAGCTGAGTCAGGTTTGATATCAAGCGAAAAATTACTTGTGTACTGCTGCTCTTGTGGAGCCCGTGCTCACTGTAGCTTCAGATTCCTGCTCGAATCTAACAGGAGTGAAATCTGTGGTAGTTCAGTGATTAAGACTCTGGGTTACTGATCGAAAGGTCGGTGGATCAAGCTGCCACTCTTGGGACCTTGAGCAAGGTCCATAACCTTTTGTGCTCCAGCTTCCAAACAAGTTGGGCTATGAGAAGAAAATAATTTCACTGTGCTTTAATGTATATGTGACAAATACCAGCTATTCTATCAGATAGATTCTTTTAGTGTAGTAGCTCATCCGGCTTTGTGTTTGCCTCATTCAATTTCTTTTTTGCTTAACACGGTTGTAAAGAGTGGCTATTTGACTTACTGTAAACGTACTACTGTCAAACACTTTTTTAATATTTATTATTTATTTATTTTTTGCTCAGTTCTGTTGTGTGTAAACATATGTGCAGTCAATCTAACACCCAACAGCCTGCAACAGACACCGAGATCATATTTTCTGCTCTTTTCTGATGTTTTATATGCACAGTGACCGTAGTGTTGGTTATTGTCATTAACTTTTTCCACTCTTTTCTCTCCCTCTCATGTTTTGACTATAGGGCTCTGTAAGGTGGTGCACAGCATTTTGAGGACTCATCATGGCTTTTACAGTGACCCTGACTGGCCCATCTCCCTGGGGCTTCAGAATATCTGGTGGGCGGGACTTTAAGAAGGCCATAACAGTATCCAAGGTAATGTTCTCACCTGGTAATCCCAAAACAAGGTCATGAAATAATAGCCAGACTCTCAGGCTCAGGTTTCCGGTCTGTCTAGCAGGCTGTCTGTAAAGGAAACTCCTTGATTACAGAAAAAGGAAAAATGCCTTTCTAATGGTCAAGCTATTGTTCAGCTACAAGATAAATTTTCTCAATGCTCTATTGTAAAGTCTACTTCTAGGAGGGCAGAAGTCAGTTGAGAGTTGACTATAAACAGGCTGCATGAAGGCAAGTAAGGATATCCTGGTTTTGCCACACAACAACAAGCAGTACTGTACCAAGGAAACAATATCTAATGGAAAACTAACACTGGGACAAAAGCTGGCAGAATGAAAGCTCATGCAGCATAACTGTCATTTTCACCCATGATTCTTTGTGTGTCACGATATTCTTGTAACTGAAAATTTAAGCCACAGATGATTAAAACGCACACATGTTGCAGAAAATTGCAAATGTCTAATATTAGAAATGTTAAAGTAATAAAATGAATATTCAACTCACTACATGTCATTCTGCAATTTTTATCAGGTTATTTGCATTAATGGTCAAACATATTTTTCTTCACCATACCACTGTTATATAATCGGGACGGAGGAATTGATTAGCTGCAGATCGGGATCAGATGATTTCGCACCCTCCTTCTGGCCGATGAACAAAGGCGGTCGGATGTGAAATATGCGAGCCAGATTTTGCCACGCGTGCTTTAGTGGGAATGCTTTAAACGGGCATTTATCAAGAAAAATGTGTAAAAAGAAAGGAAAGTATTCGTTTACCAGACATTAGCGGAACAGCTGCAGTGAGCTTTGGTAACAATGTTGCATGTCTATGGAGCTGTACTGGAAAAGTAAAATATTCGTTAGTTGGTTTGAAGTCGTCACTTTGTAGTTGCAGAAATGTTTGCCTTAAGCACTTGATCGGAGATCGGCTCATACCAAGTTTATATCATGTAAACGAGTTCGCTGATGTTATTCAATTGAACAGTTCAGGCATTTGGGATAAATACAGTTTGAATTCATAAGACAGAATATTCAAAACTCTTCACCCTGAGGGCAAAAACAGCTTGAATGGCAACTCCCATTCTTATTGTCGCAATTCACATTAACGTCAACCACTGATTTATTTATTTTTTAACTCTGTATAATCACCACAGACATTCTTTGAAGCCAGCAGGCCAGTACCAGCATGCTCCTGCACCCTGGTGTCACGATAAATGCAGTCAAGTGAGGGGGAAGCTGCACGATTCCCATGGAGTGATGTCAAATTCGGTTGTAAATATTATGGAAGGGTTTGAAACATTCAAGGCAGAGCATGTTGGGTTGAAGTAAACTGCATGGCTGGAGCCTCATCTGTGCTTCTGCACCGTTTCCCAAAGGAGCCACTTGGTGAATCCAGGATCACTGAAGTGGCAATGGGTTGGCATGGGTACACATCAGAGTCCCTCTCCTCCAATGCTTGCATACAAAACCTGAGACTATGGACTCTCTTTCTTGTACATTTTATATAGGAAATGAACAAGGATTCATCTTTAGTCTGAGTGAAATGAGTCGTGGAATGATTGAACAAGGCATGCTAAATTATGGGTTTCTGTGGTGACCGTTAATCACCGCTTGAATGTGCACTGACATGGCACCTTTAACCCCCACCTATCCCCTGTGTGTGTTCATGTGTATGTCTTTTTTTTTTTTTTCTTTTTCTTTTTCTTTTTCTTCTAATGGCATTGAAACCCTTAGCTGACTGGTGGAGTCTGACTGGCGCTTAAGTCTCAGTGGAGCAGCTTTTGTTGGGTTTGTTCTTAAGACGCCATTGTCTTGTTTGTTTCAAATCATGTGTGCACGCGTGTGAGAGCTGGCATCTCATTACACTTCGTCATTTAGCTGCCGCTCTGATCTTGTGGAACTTTTTAGTACGAGCTTGTTATAGTTTTCATTGGCATGCCCTGAGGGTTCGAACACACAACCTCCACACACTATGAACACTATGTGGACTGAGGTGTGTTTTGAGAGCCACACAGAATATAGATTTCATGGCAGAGGTAGACCTGCATCTTCCTGGAGCCAAAACAGGAAAAGAACGCCTCGTTTTATGTTTTTTTTTTTTTTTTTGTGGTTTGTTTTTATGGAACAAATAAAAGTGAACTATCTGTTCCATATTAAATTGCATAGCATCATATTTATTTTCTATTGAAGCACATTCTTTTTGACTCAAATGGAAATCTGATTGCATTGCAATGTTTCGTATTGTTGGCTATGCATCGAGGTGCGAATCGCATCTGCCTCAGTTATGGAGATGCACATTCCTAACAACATGCTATCAGCAGCTAACTGTGTTGCTTGTTTGCAAAGTCATACATTCCGTCTGTCCCGAGCTACTGATTTATCCTCTTCTTCTCTTTTCTTTTCTTTATTATTTTGCACAAACAAGACTGACTTCTGTGTGTGGATTTTTCACTCTTCAGGTGAACCCTGGCAGCAAAGCTGAGAAGGCTTCTCTTCAACCTGGCGATGTCATCATGGAAATTAACGGGGAAAATACTGGTGACATGCTGAACGTCGAGGCGCAAAACAAAATCAAGAGCTCCAAGACACAACTGCAGCTCCTAGTCGAGAGGTAACACACACTGCTGCAACATGCACTGCTGCACAGACAAGAGCTATATACACCAGTTCGAGTTGCTTGAATATTGCTGGAATTGCGAAACACCCTGTGATCATTGATGTCCTACCTAACCATGTTAGTTACTATATTTTTTGCTTAAGTCTGATGGACAGTTGAACATGCAGAGACTGAAAGTGTAGCTGCAGTACTTAAAACAGGAATGTTTTCATAAAGTCTCCCAAACTCCGCTGTCGTTTTACTTCGTCTCTCTCGCCGTCTCATCTGAGCTTGCTTGCTTTTATGTTTTTGTGCAGTGTACCTCTAAATTCAATCTAAAGCTTCTTTATACTTCTTTACCCATTTCCTTTCCTGCTTGTTTGCATGAGTATTCTATTATGTTCCACTGCACGGTAGTACTACAGTGATCATACTATACATCATTCACAAAGCATTCACATGTCATGCGGTTCAATTTTTTTTCCAGTTCATTAGCGGTAATATTAAAAAGTTTGGGTGACGTGACAGACCGTTGCAGATGCTTGTTTATTTTAATACAAAAATGTAGTCATGTTGCCAGTAACAGTCACACCTTAACCAGGTCAAGCCTCAACATTGAGCCGAACGAATGTTCCCAAAACTGAGACTGGAAACTTATTGTTCAAACATTTTACAAATAACAACTGTTAAGAATTCAGAAACTGGCACACTGGCGCCTCTTATATGATGCCAATAACTGTGGCAACCGCTTATTAGCTATGGCAACAAAAATCTGCGACGATGTGTGGAAACTGGAAGAATTAAAATAGGGGAAAAGGAGGCGAGTTATGCAGTTTCTGCATGGACACAGTGAGTCAAATCACCTTCATGTCTGAATAGATGCTGTTTTTTTTTTATTATTCAGACATTTAGCCTTCATTGTGTGCATGGTACATTTGAGCTTACCTCTCTTGTTGGTACTGTAATGTCGCATTCTCAGAGTGTTTTGACGATTCACTCATAAATGACCACATCCTGAAAAGACTTGGTCAAGAATTTCATTTATTTCCCAATTGCTCCCAAATGTTTCTTGGGGTGAAATAAAGACTGCAATTTTGGTGCATCTTTGCATGCTAATTCATACAAACTACTCTACACCAGTGTTAGAAAAAAGCCTGGTAAGTCTAGAAAAAAAAAAACCCTCTCCATTAACTAGGAGTTTGTGCATATATATGTGATGAGAATACGATTGAATGCCAGAGGCTGCTTCACACGTCACACCTATATTCAGACATGTGAATAATGCTTTTGTATTCTTTTCTAATAGTGCCCTGGTATTGCCTATTGTATATTTGTTTATTTTTCACCCAGTTTAGTCACCTCCCATCACCCTGTTTTTGTAGGCCTCTCCCCTATGGCATGCCTGTTCCACCTTTTAGGAAAGGCCGCATATGCTTTTTTGCAGAGTTATGTGAGGCATCCCTCTGAACCTGGCAGCATTGTGTTGTGCTTCATGGTGTTTGAATGAGAACACTAATCACTGCACATACACAGCATTTCTGTGTAAGGGACCCCTGCTCTACTGTTACTCCGCCCAGGAACGAGAACAATTGGAGACCTCCTGGTCTCTAGAGTTCTTTGACACTTTTATAGAGCTGTCCTTTTGCTCTGTTTGTTTTCCTTTTTTTTTTTTTTGCATTGAACTTGAATGTGAGGTGCACACACCAGCCTTCCTTCTGGTATTTGAAATCTCATGCCCATGTACGTGTTTGTTCGTTCAGAGACATTCCTCATGTGTCTTTTACGAAAACACGCTTCTATTGTGAACGCGCATGATCCGAAGTTAAAGCTGAAGGGTGAAGATAAACACACCCATGCGCTCCCTGCAAGTGGATTTTTCCACACTGACCTCATGTCTCTGTCCAGTCCAGAAACAACACTGTGCGGACAGTCGCACTTGGGTGCAGTATGTGCATGTCTCACTGGTTTGCCAGTGCCACTTTCTCAAGTGCACATCGTTATTAACGGTAGCTTCCATCTCTACCTGCTGACTGAAGATGTGCAAGATATGAAGTCCTCTTTCCTCATGTGCAAAGATTTTTAGGATCAGAGAAGCCATTGTCATCTGTTTCTTACTCACTTCAGTATCACACTGGATTTTATTCTAAAAGCTAAAAATCCTTACAAAGATTTTTTTTTTTTTTAAGCTAAAGGGCCACTTTCTTAGGTTGATGCTCACTCCAGCATGTTAGAACCCTGATCCATCTATTTATCGTCTAGTGTGTTCTTTGGCTAGTTAACTTCAGCCTGTTTCTTCATAGTGTTTCACAGACCAGTGGTTAAGGCTCAGTGGTAGCTCAGTGGTTAAGGCATTGGACTTTTGATCCGATCCAAATCCCAGCCACCCCGAGCCGTCACTCCTGGGCCCCTGAGCAAGGCCCTTAACCCCATAGCATCTCGGTTGTATGAATGTGATGAATGTAAGTTGCTCTGGGTAAAAGACGCTGCCAAATCCCAGAAAATATAAATGTAAATCACACACTAGAAGTGACTAGAGAAAGTATTTTTTGCTCTCTGCAGTGTATTTTAGCAACCTGGCTAGAGATGCTGGGAAAGATTGCTTCTTATTTGTTTCCAGAAATCAGTAGGATGGATTACAGTTAAGCAACCAAAAGTGCATGCATCAACCAATTTTTAGATTTTATGCTTCATTATTTGTGACAATCATCTACTGTACTACGCGGAACTGAATTATTCTTATCTTAAAAAATGATTTGAAAATGATTGCAAAGATTTTTTTTTTTTTTCTTCATGAAAGCAATCCCTGTTATTCTTCGACAAGCATTTAAAATTCTCACGCGACATGTTTTCCCACTGTGTGTTCCTAACCTTTGCTCCCTCAAAAAATTCCGGCTCGTTCATGAGGCCTATATTTCGTCGAGACATCTGTCCTCAGCTGTGCAAGGCATTTCCATCACCTCACATACCCACTGTGGAAAGTTAAGAGCTTTTAGCCAAGGTCTTTTGTGAGCACTCATCAGTCAGATCATGATTCAGAACATGATTCATTAAAGAGCAGAACAATACGTGCCAAAAGCAGCACCCGACACTTGGCCTGGATGATGGATGCAGTGAAATACTTCATGTTTAGTGTTCCAATCCTACCTGGTTTAGCAGCTGCACTATAGCAAAATCACCGTCTCTAATGGTGCAGATAAGCAGCACCCGGCTGCTTCGTTCCATGAAGTCAAGTAGTAACGGAGCCTGTCCGCAGAAGCAGCTGCTTCTGAGCTGCGAGCTTTGATGTTACAATGCAGAGCATGTGCTTGCCTAAAGCATTCCTTCTTTATCTGTTTCACACTCTTTTTCTCAGATGCTTTTATGCTTAATTCCCCTCGCCTTTTATGCGTGCTTTGGGCATGTATGGCTGCATTATGTGTACTTGCTGACTGAAATGAGATCATCAATAGACAAGTCATTGGTTATACAGTACCTGTTAAATTATTTTGCACCGTCAAAATATCTATGCCTCACGGATGTCCTGTTCACGTTTTGTTCCCTTAGCTAGCCTCAAGCCTACAGATTCCGGAGACTGTAGTCATCCTTTTTAAAAAGTTCATTTAAAAACCATTAGTGTAAAATAAACATGGTTAAGCCGGTAGCAATCGGGAAAAACGGTCCTGTTCCAGTGAACGCTTTGGCGATTTGTGCTGAAAAGTACCTGAATCTCTTTCTCAAGGAAAAACTGCAGCTTTACAGTCTAATAACAAAGAACACATTAGCTCATTAGGTCACATCTCTGTTGTCACAGCTGGCTCTCCGTTTCAGACTTTTCCCCCAGACCCGTCTAAGCACGACAATGTGAAATGGCAAACGGCCATAGTAATCCGAACACCTACGACCTCGGAGTCAAGTGAAAAGGCCGGCCGTGCATTTCTTATAATGGTGTAATTTGAATATAAGACTGATCACAGACATGTGTGGTGTGATCTTTTCGTCATCACTGAACTATAGGAATACACAAAAGCCAAATTATAGGAATAACTGTGTATTTTCAGCCCGATATTGCTGTCAGAAGTCTTTCAAAGAATTCTTTGGCTATACGTTAAGATCATCCAGAAGCCGCTAATAAAGGAGGACCCTATAAACAAATATGGTAGTGAAGGAAACATGCGAACAGACCGAACAAAAATCTTTTCACGACCCCTTTTGTGCATACATGGCCATTTTCCATACATTTGTGCTGATTGATGTAAGCAGAAAGTCATTTATACTGCTTTAGTGTTCGAGGATCTTCATCCCATATCTCCTGACGTGGAGCACATCATATGGTCTGTGATCTCTGCAGTGATGCTTATCTGTGGTTCATGGCTACATTTGGTTGATATTGGCAGTGCGATTTGTCTTACATTGCTGCCCTGACCTTTTCATACTTTTCAGCATTCCACGTGTGATTTCCAAGCACATGGTGATCGTTAGGTGGTTGTCGAGCTCTAAATCATGGAGCAGGGTTTAGAGCGACGTGCCACTGAGAAGTTGCGGAATTTATGGCTGCTCTTCCGTCCGGTGCTTCCCTGTTGCGCAGGAGCGGTGTATTCTCTGGCTCCGATCTGTCATTACTGGTCATCGATTTGCCAAAGTTCAGAATTTAAAGGTTAAAGGCTAATGGAGATGATGAGTGCAATAATAATGCAAATTTATGCACTCTTCTTAGAGGCACCATAACATACACTGTTTTGCAGTGCAGAAGAGTTAAACTATTCAATTAAAATGCACGCATTCAAGAAAACTGTGCATTGAGCAGATTTTTTACCTCAGTTTCGGTTGCATTTTTATTGTATGTCTCTGTAGACTTGCATACCAAATTGTTTATCTGGTGCACCATCAAAGGTCATCCAATAATGGGGTCAAGGGGTGATCTACAGACAGACAACAGGCTCGTCATAGACCGGCTCTGAATTTTTCACCGGAGGCGTGTCAATTCACATGGGTTTTGTTGACTCATGAGTTTGCAGATTAGATGCTTCGAATGATCAAGCTCTGTCAACCACACAGGAAATCTTTGTTTATTTATCAAAAGAACATCTGCAACACCATGTAGCTCAATCAAAATTCACTCTCATAAATAAACATGTCAGAAAATAGTTCTTTAGAACCAGAGAACAACTATATTTAGGGCTTATAAAGAGCTTTTTATGTTGTTCCCCACCTCCAAAGTCCCTCCACATGATGGAAACACATGTTTGGTGTGATTTATTTATTTATGTTTTAGTTTTCTGCAGCAAAATGTTTTTTTGCTTGATTTTTTATTTATTTTTAACCTATATCTCATCCATTTAACTATGTTCTGGCCAAACATGTTCTATCATGTAATCAATATCTCAGCTTGTACCAACATTATTGCACATTGAACGGGAAACTGAGCTAGCTTGACCTTTTTAGGAAATTCTTTAGAAAAAAGTATGCTTTTAGTGTGTACATATTTATCATTTTTTTTGCCTCATGATTGGTGAATTAAATCTAGTTGTACATAAAACAAGGGATATGACTGAGGTTTGCCGTTTCCACATCCACAACTACACCTCAAACCACATCTGCCTGAGAATTACTGAAGGTGGAGGTTTCAGTGGGGGAGAAACATTTTGGTTGTTCTAATTCTCTTGATAATTAAAAGTTTTTTATTTTATTATTTATTTATTTATTTTTTTGGTTGGCACTATGGTAAAAGTTCAGTCTAGTTCACTATCATTCAATCTGTCATGATTTGAAGAGAGACCTCCATTCCAGAGCACTTACTACACTCTTTGGCAGCTTGATCTCTTCTCTTGATGAAGTGTACTTTTCAGACACTTTTTTTCCATGATCAGCAGAAAATCGTTTACAGCTACTGTTTTTTTTTTTTGTTTTTTTTTTGTAGAAAAAAGTTTTACTTTTATTTCGTGAGTCATATTCGTACTAGCTGTACAAAATGTTTCATATACTTTTTTTAATTAGGCTTCATGGGCTTGTTCAGATGTTTGCAAGTACTGTGACGTGATTGTTTTTACCATATCACCTACATCTTCTGTAAACACCCTCTGTCTCTGGCTGACAAACGGGAACCTGTGGTATACCAAAAAATTGCTCCAAGCCTGCTGCTTTCTGAATCGTGCTCTTGTGCAGCATACTTTCCTTGTGAAAGTTACAAAAAAGGGGTTTTTGAGCTGTAGCAGCCCAGAGATTAATTTTAAGGCAAATAAACATTTGGAGGCGCACACTCCCAGTGTTGTGTTGACTGCTCAGACAAGGCCTTGTTGTGTTTACTTAGTCTGATTTAGTTCACTTATTTTCAGTTCATCGACCTTTTCCACATGCCATTAAATACAACTTTCTTTGTGGGTCATTTGCTGTGGTGAGGTAAGATGGGAGAGTTACAGTACTGAAATTGAATCAAGGAAATCTTTCAAGCCTATTGTTTGGGCTTACGGTCAGTCAGTCACTAGTTACGGTAAGATTTGTTCGACACTGAATTATTAGCGAGGCATTGTTTTTCTCCTTAAGAATGTTTGCTTGTCCTTTAGCGCACACGACTCTTAAATTTTGTCATAACCTTTCTCTCCACAGGCCTCCGCCTTCGAGTCCAGGTCAAACTAACGGAATCAGTTCCACAGAGCAACTGGTGGGGCGTTTCCAGGTCAGTGTCCAGGGAGGTCCACCCTTTTGTGAATTTGACAAAAATCTCTTTCAACAGCTAAAATAAACTCTCAATTTAAAAAAACTAACACACAAAACATTTTTTTGAAGTCTTGCAGCTCCAAGCCACAATCCATTTTATTGAAACGTCTGTCTCGGATTGCATCCTTGTGTTAAAGCTATTTAGAAATTGCTGGTTTGGCGATCAAGAGCCTAAAGTGCAGGGTTCAGACAGCCTGTTGTGTTATTTGTGGATAAGCGTCGACCCAAAGCAGAAGAACATAGTCCTAGGATTTGTCCTAAAAGCCACCCTACAGTACCTGTACACCTAAACCAAACACCTAAATAGGTGTATTTAATTTCATTCATTTAATGGTAAAGTCTGTACTGGTGATAGATTTAGATCGTAAAAAACATCACTGACTAAATTCCGTCTGTAATTTATTCTTATTTTCATTCTCTGCCTTTATGAAAGGGCTGAGATAGAAGCAGCTTTGTAGAATACAAAATAAGGTCTGTTTCCCGTTAAGGAAGCAAGATAAGCAAGATGGATAGACCACTACATGTTGAGCTGTGACTTATAGACTGTCAGAATGAGCTCAAACCAAAAGTAGTAATACGAGATTAACTTTTTATATATATATATATATATATATATATATATATATATATATATATATATATATATATAGGTCTGTGCGTATCGTCAACTTTATTTCCAAAGAACCTGAGAATAAAAGAAAGACGATCATGTCGTAAATCATCAGCAGGTGTTGCTCCCTGTGGTAACAGAATGAGGATGGTGAGCAGCAGGGAAGGAATGTTGAGCACTCTGAATACATTCGCTCTAATGTTCACCCGCTTTTGAGAAGTAAGAAGTAAAAGTTATACTGAAGTCTAAGCAAATCCAAAATATAAATGCATCATGAATCATTTCCAGTCGATTCATGAGTGGTTTTGAGACTCCTACGTCTATTGGTGATACGGTTTTCCCTTTTTTGTAGGAAACCCTGCAAGTAAGAGATGAAAACCAGAACTACAGAGAGTACTCCGTCTCCAGTCCTACATCCTTCTCTTCAGTCCCATACTCTCCAGAGTCACCCTCCAGCCCTGACCGCAAATGGGGCCGAATCACACCCACTACGAAGAGGTAGAAATGCAGCACACTGCCACTATTGATACTATTATACACTTGCACTGATAATTAGATAGATATTTTGGTCATTCGTATCAGGAGGCTGCTACGTTTCTGCTTGATTCAGTAAAGGGAATTGATATAAAACTTGATCCAGAAATTAAAATGTCAGTATTCTCCTCCAAAGTCACCCATCTTTTTCCTCCCTGCTATTTAACATCCCTTATTCCCTTATTTTCTGCTTTTTCTGAGTTTCTCCCCAGCATGATGAATATTCCAGGAATCTGGAACACAGCCACGCGTTCCTTTGTCAATGTTGCCGATTATATATCTATGATTAATGCTTCATAACTGTAATTACCACAATGAGTTTTGAGCTGCATAAACAAAACGCTTGTTTCAATAACAGAGCACGCTTAGTTAAGAAAATAGGCTTCTAGACACATAGAGCCTGTTCTCTTGATTAGAGCTGATTTTTCCAGAAGTTCATTTTCATACACTGTTAAGAAGAGATGTTGAGAGGTCAATTATATTAAACACAGTGATTAAAGCTGTAGCGAAGTGGAAATTCTACTTAAAGCAGCAATGCACTTATTGTTAAACCTACAGCAGACTAGGTTTTTAGTTCTAAAGTAAAATTTTGTGGAATATTTATGAAACCTTTTGCAGCCACGGACTCTTTCAGCTGTAAAATGTATTCCATCAACTCCTTGGTGCAAATTTATTAGTGCATGATCCAGCATTTTAAATATTACTCTTGGTTTTATTTTATTTTTTCCTACGCCCTCAAAATCCACCAAACAATATAGCACCCCCACCACCACCTCCACCACTACCACCTCGCCGCTCCCCTTGGAGTAGCTAGCATATGTCAAGATGATGATGCCATTAGTGAATGAGAATCCAGCAGCGGAAGCAGCCGTGAGAACATGTTGCTGCACAGTCGGGTTCCCTCTGTGGGTACCAAATGATGGTGCAAGATTATTGACATTAATTGAGATAAATGAGATTGCATATGGCACTAATCTGCACACTCGCACCCACTCATCATGCCCCTCAATTTGAAAAGACCCCCTAATGATTTTTACTTGGTGCCCGTGTCCTGACATTTGCCCAAGATACGTTTACTTATTCTTAATTTTCAATGTTAAAATTGCATCCGTTTGCATATTTGCGTATGGATGCAATGCAAAATTGCATATTTTATTGATTGGGTATTAATATCCAGTAAGAAAAGGATGCAATAAAGCCATCTATCAGGTGTTCTCTGTTTGCATTCAGAAATATTTGCTAGTATTCTGAATTGTATGAATGATCGAAGACTTAACTCGGAATCGTTTTTATTAATCATGCCGAATTTAAAATCTGCTCACGCTACACTACAATTCAAGCAGCAATGTTTCAGTTAGTCTGTTTGCATTGTCATTTCAAAGTTTTGACTTCCTCTCCAATCAAACACATGGTGCTTCCTTTTATATCCGAATATTAGTATATAGTTTCTAGACACATATTTAAAAAATTTTGTATTTTAAGGGTGGGACATGTTTGATGAGATTTACTGAGTGATTAGTGCTAATGTAATATGATATGGGTAGTTCGGATAGTTCAGTTCCTGCAGATGGAGCTGGAACAGCCTGAGCTGAAAAATAGCAGAAAAGTCTATGGCACCTCTCCCAACATCTTTACCTCAGTGATTTCACACTGATTCCTACCTCCAGATTTCACTGGCTGTTATAGGACTGTTATAATGTTATGAGCTCCATTCCAGTCTCTAAAAGCTGATACCCCTCAACATTTATGACTTGAACGAAATGATCCAAGACATATTGCAGATCTGTCTGAAGGGACTTTTTTCCTTATCTTTTTTTTTTAGTTGTTGTGCCAAAAATTAATCCAGTGTTTTACTTAATCTTCTTTTTTCTTTAAGAGGATTTGTGTTGAACAATATGTTTAAAACAATTACATAATTTGAATATTCTGTTGTTTTTTTTAGCCCAGTCTTCCAATCCTGGACTCCTGATGAGAAAATCACCAGTCACAGACTGTCCAGACCACTTTCTCAGGTAGGAATATTAACACCCATACACCATCTACACATACTTAACGCATGTAATCCATCTGTGTATGTAGAACATTAGCATATTAGTAGTACTTATGTTTTAGTTAAAGCATTGATTTAAGTTTTGTTTTGTGAAAGTTGATAGCAAGTGTTTTCTCAATTCTCTTTCTGTCAGAAAGACACAAAGAAAGAAAAAGAAAGACAGAAAAAGGAAAGAACAAGTAAAAGAAAGACAGACAGACAGACAGACAGACAGACAGACAGACAGACAGACAGACAGACAGACAGACAGACAGACAGACAGACAGACAGGAAAAGCTAAATACTGAGAAAGAAACCCAAATGAAAGAAAGAAAGAAAAACACTGAGAAACATGTAGAAGAAAGAAATAAAGGAAAAGTTAGAACATGGAAGGGGTAAAGAGAGAAAAACAGAAAAGTAAGTAAGAAACACATAAGAAAAAGAAAAAATCTGCTGACTTGTTGACCACTTCACCAAAGACCTACTGAGCCCAATTGCCTACTGTATCTGCAACTATGACCAAAAAAATATAGATATAAATATATAGATATAGAGAGAGATATTAGTCCAGATGTTTAATCATGTTACCGAATGTAATACTCCTGTGATCTTTATTTTCATATGACCTCATGGGATTTAGGTTTTTTTAATGGTGTTCATAAATAACCTTTGCTGTGACATCTCCTCATTGTTGCCAGGTCTTTGGAAACCAGGAATGTTGAGAAAACAAAAATACAAACTCCATCTGTTTATTATGTACTCTGCCCCACAGGGGGGTACATCTATAAACTTTGGGGAAAGGTCATTTCATGAAAGTGGAAAGCTGGAAATTGTTAAATCAAATGATTATTTTAAGAAAGCAGGCAATTATACAATGGGGAAACAATTTTACCTGCTTTTTGGCCTTGGTGAATATTAACATGCAAACTATTTCATTCATCAGTAGAAAGGCTGATTAACTCCTAGTACATGATGTGCTGGTAGATTCTACATCCAAGTAAAGAGAACATACTCTATATGGGTAGAAGTTTGTGCACACCATGATCATAAGATTCTCGTTTTACATTTATTGCTGTTATAATAGCCTCCACTCTTTTGGTAAGATGTTTCACTCGATTTTGGTGTCTGTAAGTGGAGATGTGTGTTCTTTCACCCACAAGGGTGTAAATAAAGCCAGGTTCTGATGTAAGTAAAGTGAAAAGTTCCTGGGGTGCAGTCAACGTTCCATTTCATCCCAAAGGTGTTCAATAGGGTTGAGGTCAGCGTTCTATAGCAGGAGATCTTCCACTCCAGCCCATGTAAACCATATGATCATGCTTTGGGTCTCTTGGTTTAAGTGAAGGTAAAATGTAATGCTACCGCAACCAACTTTGTGGTAACAGTTTGGGCAAAAAAAACACAAAGGCTGGAAAAGTCAGGTGTCCCAATACTTTCTTCATATTTTGTGTTCCAAGAAGGACATCTGAGGGAGAATTGTGTGTTGCTTAAGTTAAGACCGAGTGAATTATGTTGTGGGAAAATTCATTTTGAGATATGTAAGCTATGCTGCACAAGTCTGACTCCCACAGAAGTCTGCTCGAGACAGCTGACAGAACAGGAAAAAACAAGCAGGCCCCTTTGATGGCTGATAGCATTCCAGTCATGTTCTACATGCTGTGGACGTTGGATAAACATACACTCTGTGACACGACTTATTAAACTCTGACGTCCTGATTCCCCTGGCAGAAACAGCAAGACCCTTATAATCGTGACTGATTGAGTGGTCATGGGAGGATTCCATTCAATTCCATTTCACCAGTGTTTGTGTGTGTCTTCAAGTTCTTCAGGATGTAAACATGTAGTTAACATGTGATGCTCAACTAGCAACCTGAATAAGCATGGCTCTTTTTGTATGAAGAATTTCAGCCATTATGCAGATGTTCACATCAAAATGGGGAACACTTGTGATCTCCGAGACATTGATTCTGGCATTAATGTTGCTGCCAGATGGACCGGCTTGAGGATTTCAGAGACTGCTGATTGACCGTGAATTTCACACAACTTGACACAGAAAGATGTTAAAAACAGGCAGTAAGCGGCAATTCTGTGGTCAGTAAGAGAACGGCTTGACAAAGTTTTACCACAACTACTTTTTACACCTGTGCTGGACAGAAAAGCCTCTCCTTGGACAGTTTTGGTGAAATTGCAAAAAGTCCTGTTTAGAGGTCGACCGATATGGGTTTTTCCTCTGGCCGATGCCAATATTTAGAAATATATGATGGCCAAAATCTTTTTGTTTATATGCTTGTCTGCTTTCTTTTTCTTTTCTTCACTTCGTCTCATAAAATCTGAGTTAATTAATACACTTCATTCGATATTCGCTTAAATTAAAAAATTTACTGAATAACACAAGCCTCTCCAATTAGTGTGCTTTATTACCAGGATTTGGTACCCGATCCTACCTGTAGCCTAAACCCCAGCTGGTTAAAGGTTTGCTAACAATACAGTTCCAAAAATATATTCTCTTTCCAAAAGTAGCATCATATTTCACCAATGAAATATATAAAACTAGGTTAAGAATAAAGAATAAGAATTTAAAACCCAGGACACATCAAGCTGGTGGTTGGCCTTCTGTCAATGTCGGGTGGTTATTAAACGTTGGGCTGCTTTAGTTTTGTCTGTGTTTCGCACCAATTGGCGGCGGAGCTCGTCGGCAAAAAGAGTTTAGCGAATAAGCACACGGAACTTAGCAGATGATTGACATAGCATAGAACACACGATTTGGTGTGTCAGATGTTCCTGCCTAATAATTGGCCTAATTTGCAGCACATCTGCGCACCAAATCGTGCGAGTATACGTGTAACCCAAAGGAGACAGTCATCCCTGCACTCTGCTTACCAAAATTAGTTTTACCTACATTTAGATCATGTCTGCCGCGAACAGGTCAGCACATGGTGAAATTTGTCAATGTGATCTATAGATACAGCATCAAGGTGCTTCATTCTACCATGAAAGGAGACCAAGTTTAAACATAGCTAGATACCCAAGACATGCTGTTTTACTTTCTCTGGTTGTTGAACATAATTGTCTTACCAGGAAAAATAGCTAAAAATACACAAGATTTCCTTGTCCAAAATGCCTGGGCTGATTTATCTATCTGGTACAAACATCAGTTCATCAGTGCAATTGTTTGAAAATATATTTTAGAATTATGGCTCGCTTTGTGATGTTCCTTAAATATTCCAGTCGCACAATCAATCAATCTAAACTTGGGTCATGCAGTTAATCCGAGCTCACACATGAACTAACCCCCACACTCCGTACAATTACAGCACAATTTACTCTCGGTCCCAACAAGGGTCAGCGCCCTGTTTAGTATCCCTCCATCAACAACATTGCTGTCTTTTCTCTCGTTCCCAGTTATGACCGGGGAATAACTTTTGATGTGTGTTTAGAAGCTGTGCTTCGAGAGCTGGATGCTGAAAAAGGAACACAATGTCGAATGAGGTGACTGATGCTTCTGTCATAAACATGGCATTATGTGTTCGGTCTTCATTATCGGAAGGAATGTGAAGCAGTGTGCGCCACGTGGGTCAAAACAAGCTCGCGTGTAGACAGGGAAAGGGCAAGAAGAGGAAGAAGTGCCGCTCTGCACGGTGCCCGAGTGGGGACAAACATTTCCCTTGCATACTTTTGAAGCTCCGTTCGCCAGTTCTCTTTATTTATCACCCTCAGCTGGAATCCAATTATCTATCTTTCTCTCTTTCTGTATTTCCTCCTAGCTCTTCAGGGAGCACTTTGCAGAAATACTTGGGGATGGGGGTGGAGCGTGTCCATAATTATGTGTGTGAAATGTGTGCAAGTGTGTTGTAAACTGTGTTCTCTGTGGATTTTGCCTTTTATTGAAAGTCCTGTTATAAATCTATAAAATGTTCTCCTCGATTGTGGTTTTGGCTGTATAATTTTGGAGGGAAAGCACCGTGTATTCCTGTAGCTCAGTGACACACATCTATCCAGCCACCCACTTCCCAGAATTCACAAGGTGCTGTACGGTTTCTGTTAGATGCAAAATGGGACATGATTGATTGATTTATTTATTTATTTAGTTATTTTTACATCAGGTCCACTGAAGGGTCTCGCTCTTTCCTTCTCCCTCTCACAGAGAACTACACGGTGTGTTCGCAGTATACTGTGGAACATTGTTTTCACATCAGGATCAGGTGATTCAGCCTGTTGTAGACTTTTATTTTTGCCTTTATTCGCTTGCACTTTAAGCAGAGTCGACGCGAATAAAGCAGGGAAATGTCAATTTAAAAAGGCAGGCTGCCGACCCGAGAGAGTGTCAGCAGGAGAGTGGTATAAAGAGGGAGTATCCATCAGTGCTGCCTCATGGGGTGTAGTGTGTCCTGAGAAAAGTGGCACGTACAATGGAGGCTCTGATGCAAAGCACTCTGGGGTGTGTGGTGTTGGCTTTCCTGTCCATCTGAAGCACAGGCTGCTCCTTGTGTACCACAGCCTGGTGGGGATGTATGGGGAGGGAGGGGTATGTATCTCTCCCTCTGTCTTTTTCTCTCTTTCCCTCATGAAATGTCTGTTTCCCCTTTATCAGTCTCGTACTTTGTATTTCAATCTTCTTTCTATTTTGCCTACTTGGTCTTCTCTGTCCCCGTCGCTCACATTTTGTCTATATTCTTATTCTCTCGCATATTTTCTTGCACTCATTTTCTTTGACACCCTCATTTCTTTTCCCAGTTAAATTTAACCCCTTCTCGGTTCTCCCCACTTCCTGTCACCAATGACCCAAAGGCATCAGGGATACAGAGGTGGCCTTTGTACCAGTCTGCATGCCCCAACATGCACAATCACTCACTTTACTCTCTTGTGCTCTCTTAATCGTCTCTTTGTCTCTTTCTGTTTGCTTTCATTAGACTCATCGCCCTCTGCCTTACTGTCTGACTGAAGTGAACTGGTTTTAGTCCAGTGCTGACTGATTTCTGCTTTTGGCCTAAACACATTTTCTTAATTTGAGGCATAGCATTGTGGTTTGTGGACAAACTTCCAGCTAGTTTAAAAAGCCGGGATAATGTCCATTGATTAGATTTGTTCTGCCGCATTTTGGATCTGAATTGGGTTAGAATAGAGGTTACACTTCTCTCTTTCAGCTGCCTGTTGTCACACAGTATAACTGTTTTATATTTTAATCACTTGCCATGACTCTGAGTAGACTAAACATTCTCTCACACACTTTAAGGATAAACAACCTATCACTATTTAAAAAACATTCTACATATGCTGTTTTTTCCATCATTAAACATTTAAAGGCTTGAGCATGGATGAGTTTGTGCTTTGGTGTTGAATCTGTGATGATCTCAGATGTTGAGGGAATTTATTAGTTGCTCAGGATCACCTGATTCCATAACTTTAATTAAGTGTATAAGACTGTAGAAAAGACATTATTCATAATCACACAGTCCACTACTCACGATATCTCACTCTCCGGTGTTTGTAATGTTTTAATGATTTTATAATCGCACTCTTGGTGTCACCCAGATGAGGATGGGTTCCCTATTTGAGTCTGGTTCCTCTCAAGGTTTTTCCCACATACCATCTAAGAGTTTTTCTCAGGCTTCTAATCAGGGATCAATACACACATTTAAATTCAAGTGAATTTTGTTTTGTAATTCTTGCATTCTGTAAAAGCTGCTTTAAGAAAACGTCCATTGTGAAAAGCGTTACAGAAATGAACTTGAAACTTAAACACTACAGGTTTTATTGTAATCCCCCCCCTTTTTTATTTATTTTTTTTATTTTTTTGAAATAGACATTACTCTTCTCAGACTCTTCTCAATGGCAATGCTGCTTTTTTTTTTTTTTTTTTTTTTGATTACTCACTTCTCATCATAAGTTCTCATCCTCTTATCTTCACTTTGGAACAAGTGGCCTGCTATGCTCAAATCCCTGACTGCAATCCAATTTTAATCCATTAGGGAAACACCCCAGCACACAGAAGAAGAGAAGGAAGAACGTGTCTGTTGTGTGCATTAGGAAGCTGCCGTTTGTCTCCACCATGGAGAACACTTAGCCAAACCTATCATGGCTTTGGCACCGGGTTCCCGCCTTGAAGATAGCTATTGGCAACCCAATGCCCAGCTGGGTCGTCCCGTGGTGACCGTTGTGTGGTTACCAACTGTGGCTGCAGTGGCAGGCCACATCCTGTGCATTTGGATATAAATAAGCTGCAAAAGCGAGGTACTTAAAGTACTTACCCTGACTATTGACCCTACACGCCTACAAACATATGTATACACACTCGCACTTATCCGGACACATTGATTTAATCTAATTCAGATCAATTCATATTGTGTGTTCACCCACTCAGACACACCCATGTCCTTGGAACGCTCTTTGTTTTTGGTTTCATCCAGAGGAAACGTTGTTCTGGCCGTCTCTGGAATGGAGATCTTTTAGATGAGATCTATCACCCCATTGCATGTTTATTTCTACAGTTTACTTTTCGAAATAAAGATAGCGAGATAAAGAGATTACTGTCATTGCAGTGTTGCAACAAAATTAATTTGCCAGCTCACAGACACCAGCAGCAATAAGAAAATCTGAAAATTACACAAAGAATAAACAAAAGATAAATGTACTGAAATATAAATATAACAAGATATACAGCAGAATATTTGTAGTGCAGTTTTGTGTGTGCGCGCGCGCACTGGGAGGCATGTGGATCGTAACATCTTATCTCTTAATCAGTCTATAAGCATAAAGTTTGATTCATATTTGTTTCTTCATACGAAAAACATTCAAGAGCCATTTTTACCAAGAAACAACATCAAATCAGACTTTTTTTTTTTTTTAATTTCAGATCAATAATGGACCCAGGTCTATCTTGGACTTCTCGTCAGTGGCTGAGATAAGCATTTATTTAGCCATCAGTTACTGTTCAGAGCCTGCCAGACTTCTTTGCCTCGTTCATGTTTTTTTAAATCCTGCTTCCCTTTTTGGAAAAATGCAAACTGGAAATCAGAAAAGCTGAGAAGTGCTCTTCCAGAGCATGGCTGAAAACCACTTTGGCAATATCCCTTGACTTTAATTCAGAGCTTTTCTTCTTTCTGCTTTATGTACGGAGACACTAGGGGACAATGCACAGGTCTAAGCTTGGGGCCTTCTATATTTAACTTGGCATCCTTCAGCCTATGAGTGAGTGCGTGCTCGTGTGCCAGCATCTGTGTTTCGGCACAGTTACACTGTATTAGATCCCCACTGATAAATCGCGAGGTGCATCTTTTCCCCTCTGTAGTCTTCCGTCTACTCTGTTCATCCTCTGTCAACGCAACGTTTGATTTGTTATTCTTTCCTCTGAGTCAGAAAATCAAACAAGGGCTGGTTGGACAGCATCACTCTCAGGCCTCCTTAGAGGCAGCAGAACCGAAGGACTATCAGCTGCCAGGGTTTATGGGGGAGGTTTTGGCTGGCTAAGGATACGGCTGTTTTATGATTTTGGTGCAGTTTTAATGGAATAGCCTGATTGGTAGGTCAACATTCCAAACATTGTCAAGGTAACCACATTACTTTTCCATGCTTTATTTATTTATTTTTGTAGTTCTACAGACCAAAGTTTTAGACTTGCATCACCTGAATAGTTTGGTTTTTATGGCAGGATTCACTGCTCGATTTGTTTTTGTTTTTTCCCCATTGTCGCTGAAGTATGCCAAGGAAATACAATGTCCTTGGCAGTTCCACTCCTTACCTCCTGCAAGGCGTCCATTATTATTAGTGGAGTTTCTATTAAATACTGTGTTTCTAAAGGTTTCTTAACCATCAATTATTTCCGAAAGGTTTAGTCAGTCTTTCCTGCATTAACAAACCTAGTTGGCATAATTAGCTAGTTGCTAGGCTTTTCCTGAGACTACACCTAGGGAGAAGCAACAGCCAATATGTTCACATTAATTAAAAGTTTTCTTCTGCCATGGATACAAATACACATTAATGTTATAATTTATTAATTAAAAGTAGCAGTATGCTTTAGCAATTATGCCACTTTTTTATATGACCTATACAGTGGGTCAAATAAGTATTTGATAAAATGCCGATGATGTTTCCACCCCCATGCTTCCCGGTTGGGATGGTGTTCTTGGGATTGTACTCATTCTTTTATTCCTCCAAACACGGCAAATGGAGTTTATACCAAAAAGTTCTATTTTGGTCTTATCTGACCACATTACCTTCTCTCATGCCTTCTCTGGATCATCCAGGTGGTTAAATATTTGAAAGGTATACAAGAGAGTTTACTTATTGCTGTCATTTCTTATAGTTAAAATTTACTTGAATGCTTTCTGCTTGGACTTTATTTTGCTGAAATGGTTTTCTATTCAAAATAATAGCATTAGTTGAATAGCCCTCACCTATTTAAACATTTAGTTAAGCTTCTGTCTATGCTTCAATCTGAAATTTTTCTTGTAATGGCTCCTGTGAGCATTTTTTCTCACTGCATCGACTTTGAGTTCAAAATTGTCCGAGAGGGTATGCTGGCCTGGTCTACGGGTTGGAAATTACCGGTATAAGAGATTGGTGGTAGACCAGAGATTACTGAATAGCTCATTACTCTGATATAATGCAGCTTAGATGGTTGTGTAATGGGCGGGTTGCAGTAAATTGTAGAGTAAGATGTTGCTCGGCTTTTCCAAGCTTATAATGCTTTTGGTCAAAGACAGAAGAAGGCTGAATTAGACTTGAGATTTTGCTCAAAACAAAAAAGCATGTTGATTGATGTCTAAGGAGAGTATGTGTAGTCAGAAACTGCTGGTTTACAGTGGAAATCAAGTGCTATCATATATGTAGACGCTTTTAAAGATCAGTTGTTTGAGGTGAACATGGCTGACATTTTTACTCTTGATATGTTGTTTAGTTTTTTGGGCAGTGTTTAATTTCTTCCTAATTATTAACTTGGTTAACGTTAGAGTTTTAATTCTAGAGTAGTCAAGTGCATGTGTGAGAGTGGTGTGGAAGTGGGCGGGGCTTCCAGGCATTGCCAGTTAATATCAGCGATCAGAACACCAGTCTGTAATTCCAGATTTGTGTCAAGTGGCCCACCAAATGTTTTTATCAAACAGAAATATGTTTTTCTTTTTCTTGAATAATGGAGTGTATGCTGGAGCACATACCTAAAATACATAAAGGTTGGCATGTCTGTTATTAATCTCTAATAATAATGAATATCTAATGAATATCATGGCAGTGTAAGATAATGTAGGGTCAATAATTATAGGGTCATATGTTTTTTTTAAGAAAAACTGGAGAAAACCCTGTGTGAAGAAAGAAAAAAATGGCTAGACAGAAGAGAGGTGAAGAAGTCATCCCAGGTGGCTGTTTGATCAGGCAGTGATTTATATCGCACTGTAATTACACTGTAAACTCTTTACCCACTCGCACACCCTCGACTCGAGACAGTCGAGGACAGAGGCAGATTATCTCACTGTAAACGATAGCTCCACTTAGAGAGATTTATTAGACATTTCAGGCTCATTAGAAAGCAGGAGTAACGGCTCCTCAGCAGCTGCCCCCAAACAAACCACCTCATCCATAACCTCCAATCTGCATTCACCTAAACATGCGCATTAGTTTATTTTGTATAACAGGGGGCTCGAGTCTCATTTTAGCAGAGATCAGTAGAGATCTTTTTGTAAATGCGTTTTAGGCTGCCTGTGATTATCAGACAAGAAAAAAAAAACATTTTCAGATCACATAAACGGAGTGCTGAATGTAAACATGGGGCGGTGGGGGTGTGTTCCAGAAAATGTGGTAGTTCAGTCATCACTGATAAAGTATATGCAAGGTTCGCAGTGTTGTAGTAGTCTGTAATATAAACCCACCCCATATAATGCATCCTGCATCTCATCTTAAAAACATAAATACAGCCAACATTTCAAGCAAACTCTGCCCAACTACTCATTTTAAACAGTAAGCAATGAAAGCGTTTCACTGGGAGTGAAAGACGTGTTTGACAGTCCTGGGCTGTGGTCCTGCACTCCCACTGTTGTTTATGTCATATTAAAGAGTAGAGAAAGAAAATGGGAGCAAATGGTCTGCATGTGATGCTGCTGAAACGAAACCTTAACCAGGAGCATATGTCTAATGACCTTGAAATTTAGCTGCTGTTGGACATGACTCAAACGACTCACTTTGCATTGTCCTTCATATCTTTCCTCTTATGCATAGCAACATTGTGATCTTTGGCGGCGTTGCCTTTTCTTGCGCACGTTTAAATGCGTGAGAGGCAGTGGCGTAAAGCTCAAATGTATTATGTTACTGTGCTTGTCATTTTTTGGCTACTTTACGACGTATCAAAGATGTAAGCAGCTTTTACTCTCTACTGAACTACATTTCTGATTCACTAGATGTACTTTTCACTCCACTATATTTCAATCGGCAATGTTAAAATGTTACCGATTACATTTTGCACCTCTGTTCAAGATGTTAAGGCTCAACACTACCTTACCAGCATCCGCTGCACTTTTTAGACTTTTTTGGCCTCAATTTCACACAAAAAAAGTTCAAATAAACTCCACACTTTGAAAACCAGCTTTTGTTGAAGTTGAATGAAAATATTGCCCCTCTATGAGACTGAGAGGTGCATCAAATCGCAGTCATCTCAGAATACTCGGTTTTACTTGATCAAAAATGTAGTTTAATTTCATTTGTCCGTACAATACAATTATTATTTTTTTGACCGATTTGTTTTTTTTTTTTCCATCTTGGCATGTTAAAGAGGCTGTTGTGTTGATTTTGGTTAATGCAAGGTTTAGGTGTTTACACTTTTTTAAATTTTTTAATTTATTTATTTATTAAATAAAACCCTCACAAAATCAACTGTTTTTGGCGCTTCACTAACGCGTGTCTTGGAGGACTACTGCATCTTTGCGCCTACGTTCAATACGAGTCAAATGTTTAAATCAGATGAAGTCATATTGGAATTGGTGACTTTTATATAAGTTCTGCAGTTTCTCAAGAATGATTTTCAGGTAGTCCTTACACCTCTAAGCCGTAATCTGCTGGTCAGTAATTTTGATGTCATTTTGCTCCCCCCCCCCGACACTGTGAACACAATCATTAACTTGAACCTATTGCTTGAATGACCAGGTGTTTCTAATAAAGTGGTCACTGGTTGTTTGGTTATCTGGTTAAAAAACAAATAAATAAATTATCCGACTTGGAGTGTGGGTGTACACCTTGTAAATAACATGTCCAGTTAAAGGTTTTAGCTGGAACAGCTTTAACGTCTGCAGTATTACATTGCAGGGTTCAGGTAACAACGTTCCTTGCTCACACTTGCACACGCCCACGCCGGTGGCAAATCTCATAGTCTTTGATAATCACTTTGTTTACTGCCATATGGTTTATATCAGTTCTTTGATCTCTTAGAGACGTAACTGTGCCCAGTCATCGGCGCTGTGTACGAGACAGAGCCTCTCGGTCGACAGCTAACACGACTGAGCCGTAAACATCCACAGCAAATGCTCAGGGGTCGTTCTTATGATTATAATAACAGCATGCAGAGCCCAAAGTCGACAGACATCATTATCATAGGTTCTCACCCCCCCACACACACAACTGTGTGCAGTGTGTGGCTGTAATGACAGAGCTGAAGGAGTAATCAGTAATAAGGGCTGTTGACGCTGCTGAGCAAAGGTTCACCAGTAGCCACATGCAACAAGACGACTGAATGTTGTAACCCAACGCCCTCTTGTCATAAAAAGCCAACCTGCTATTTGTGTGTATGTGTGGGTTCATGCTTGAAAAAGATATTCCCTTTCACAGTCTTGTTTTGCTCCTGAATTGCTCCAATTATGTGTTTATGTCATGGTTCTTAGCAAGCATTTTAGGGTGCTTTAACCATCCCCCTTTTTCTCGCCTTTTTTTGGGCCTCCACCTGCCTCCCCTGCCAGTCTTGAAAAGATGTGTAATTACAATCTCAGGCTTTTTGCTGAAGGCAGGTCATTTTTTTGCCATTTAACACCATCCACACTGTACCCTTAATGTACCTAAAGGCATGGGAATTATTGAAAACACATGCCCACCAAGTGTGCTAATTTCTTTTGCTTCTTTTTTTTATTTTTTATTTTTATTGCTTTTGAATGCTCTATGCTAAACGAGGACAGGCGCTTATCGAAAACTGATTATTCTGTTCATACAATCTGTTAAAGTCAAATGTCGTGTCGCTTGCCATAAATGTGTTGTCACGATTCCCAGCATACTGTTTCTGTAACTGCCTAAGGACTTCTAGACATCGATTCTGCTTTTATGATTGATGCGTGTTCTCAGTTTGAACCTATTTGTACTGACACAAGACATTGATCTAGCTTAATCTCCAACCCATTAGTGCATTAATGTGTCTCAAATCATGCTTGGCAACTCCAACCCCAGACACAGGCTTCATGTGAAGACAAAATTAATTAAATGTACTCGTAGGCTGTAAAGGAAAATCCTGAATCCTGAACTGAGAATCCCAATTTGGTGACCTTGATGGGACGCACAAACTGGGTGTGCAAAGATTTACGGTGGAGTTCTCCAATCTGATTGGCTAGTAGGGGGATAGGAGAACTTGGTGATAGGGCACGCACGTGGTCGGAAAAGCACCAGTTGCACAGCTCCCGACATACTGAGGACGATGTCTTTTGGCAAACAGATGTATGAAGGTTGGTGCTCCCTGTGACTGTGTGCTCAGCCTTGTGCTGCCATCTGTTTGTGTGTTATAAAACTAGTCTTGGCACTTCAAGTGATACCACTTTGTATATGCGGTATGACATCTGGGACGCTGCCAGGAGGAACGCATCTCCAGCCTTGAGATGCCTTGCTGTCAACAGAGTTCAGTTGTCTCAGTGTAAGATTGCGTATTTTTTTTCGACGTTTTTGTTGTTTCGAAGCACAATTTTAGCTCCTGTCTTTCTCCTTTACGGCTCCGCCCTGCACTTGCAAACCAGCACTCATCCATGCGCCTGCTGCCACGTACATATATACCGTAAATATTATACATTATGGTACTGCAAATTGCTCTGTTTTGCTAAATTCTGTACTGTAATTCATCACATTATTTAGCAATTACAGTAAACTATCCAATACTGATCACCATTCTTTAAGCTAAGTTACAATGGGGTCATCAGGATGCATCTCCATCATAAGTTGGGGACTCCCTGTATTAACATGCTAATTAGTGTTTCCTTTAATAGTTACTAGAAAGCAAAAATCCTAATACTCATTGCCAGTAATGGTGTCCTGAAATTTCGTGTGTGAGATGTGAGGTGCAAAATCTACTACCTGTGTGGTTTCTCAGTTATGGAACAAGCACACATTTCACAATTATTACACACATACCAATTATTAAACATACGCTTAAGTGCAGTTCATATCCACTAGCAAAAGAGGCAGGTCCTATCATTCTTTCACTTTCTTAATCCCTGTCTTTCTTTTGGTCTTTTATACCTGCATACCTCTAGGGAGTAAATTTATTCAGGTGAATATGTTTTGGTTATGTTTTTTTTTTTTTTCTTTCATATTTTTGTCATCTAGCCATCGCAATTGTTTAGACTCTCTCAAATCCTTACGCTTGCCCATTTTCCCTGTTTCTAACACATCAACTTGACAAAATGTTCACTTGCTGCCTAATGTTTTTTTTTTTTTTCTTTTTTTTTCTTTTTACTTCACCACCAGTCATAATGTTATAATGTGAGGCCTGATTGGTGTGAATACTGCGATTGTAACACATGTTAAAGCTTTTACTGTGTGTGTTGCTGTTAGAATAAAAATTAAATTTTAATTTGTGTGTGTGTGTGTGTGTGTGTGTGTGTGTGTGTGTGTGTGTGTGTGTGTGTGTGTGTGTGTGTGAGTGTTTGGTGGGGGCTACAGTATGTAGCTATGTTTTAAAATGCATCCTTCTTCAATACTTTAAAATGAAGACTGAAACACCAGTAGGCAGTTCCTGAGGTCCTGGGTGATGCCTCATAACTTCCTCCATTACATAACAAGCTTTGCTGAATGATTTGGGGGAAAAAAGCAGCATGCATTTGTCAAAAGGTTTAACCACAATTTTCTGGCTCTGTGTGTGTGTATGTGTGCTTTGGGGCTTAATGGAATCCCTGATTGCGGTAAGGATGGAGTTAATAAGGCATGCCAAGTTGTGCCATCGAGAGAAGTGTGTGTGCGTGCGGTTTTTATTTTATTTTTTTTTTTTCCTTTCTTTTTTTTCCTCTTTCTTTTTTTTCTCTCATAGTCACAGTCCAACACAAACACCACATCACAAAGGAATGTCCTGCTTCCAACATGTAATAATATCCTGAGTCTTATTTAATGGTGAAGTGAGACATCTGATTTGTTTGGTCACGCAATTGAGTCTTAATGGTCACCTTATGGTCACTTAATGTAGCTTATGGGAAATGGGATGTGTTTTAGTAAGTGCCCTGCTCTCTTTCTTTCTTTCTTTCTCTCTCTCTCTCTCTCTCTCTCTCTCTCTCTCTCTCTCTCTCTCTCTCTCTCTCTCTCTCCCTTTGCGCACACATTATCCTTTCATGCTAGGGTGAAACTTTGTATTCTTTAGTTTCCTTTGTTTGGGTTTTGTGTACATTCCATTCGAGCTTGTCCAGATTGTAACTGATTGGTTGGGTGTTTGTCACCCAAATGCCTGGTAAGGATGATTCAGATTGGAAAATGAGCATAAGGGTAGAGTTAGATCATGGTTTTCTTACTGGGTAAAGCAACAATTTGCACTAGTCAAGTCAGGTTTATTTCTATAGCGCTTTTCACAACAGACATTGTTTCAAAGCAGCTTTACACAAATCAACAGTTAAGGTGAATGGTGTGAATTTGTCCCTGATGAGCAGTCGTGGCGACTGTGGCATGGAAAAACTCCCTTAGATGTTATGAGGAAGAAACCTTGAGAGGAACCAGACTCAAAAGGGGAACCCATCCTCATTTGGGTGACATCAAGAGTTTGATCATAAATCTTTCAACAATACAGAACACTGGAGAGTGAGAACTAACATGAGCACTGGAGTATAAGATTATAAGTGATGTTCTTTCTGCAGTCTTATACAGTCTATATGGTTAGTAGCGCCTAGTTTTATGAGCTCAGCATTCGTGATCATCACAGATCCAGCACTATGAACGATTTTTTTGCAAAGCTATTCTGGTGATCAATGGGCTGGAGAACAGAGTGTACATCTGCACCATCTCTACGAACTGGTCCTATGGCATGAGTCACATATAATGGAAACATACTCTAGCTTTTTGTGTGAACTAGACATGCTAAAGAATTTCCGTGTTTGATTTCAGTTTCTCGGATTTCTCCAGCACAGAAGATAATTGGAACATTTCAGCAGCTCTATGCTTACTTTAGATAGATAACATCTCAGCTATCAGAAATCTGTCGTTAAACTAACATCAACAATTGATGCCATCAATCAATTAATTACCACAGTATGTAAAAACACTTGTTGAAGCTCTGGTCTACCTTAAGAAGCCTACGAAATGACACCAGTCAGCAATTTCAGTGACTTTTTTTTTTAATTAAGTCGTAACACCTTTTCAATGTTGACTTAAAAACCCTGATCTCTGCGGCAACCGAGGATCTGTAGACAGGAAACAAAACAAACACTGTGTACCGACATCCATCCAATCAGCACGAGACGGCTCCTCTTGCCTGTCAGTCATGTTACATTGTGAATTTAGAACGCACCTCCTTTTTGTGGTTCCTTCAGCTCGGGCATGTGTTTTGAAGACCTGGTTTGTAGGAAACACCAAAGTGGATTTAGTTTAGTTAAACAGAATGATCAGAATTGTTGGTTTTTCAAGCAGTCAGCTCTAATCGCCTCTTTTTAGTTCGCTCTGTTCTATTTCTCTCACTTTCTCTCACTTTCTCACTCACTCACTCACTCACTCACTCACTCACTTTATTTCTTTGGCACCCGGAGAGCTTCTCCCACTCTGTAATCCCAGATGGTGTCTCATACATGGGCACTGGTGGAAGGGCATCTTGGGTAATCCCATGTCATTTCCCAAAGTATTTTGTCTTCCCTCAGCATTCTGAAGCTAGGAGACCCCCCACCAGCGTTCCAATCCTAAATCCTACAATCATAAATGCTTTCGGTGTGTAAAATAACATTTTGAATAATTTACATTTTTACAATTAAGACAAATGTCTATTATCTTTTTTTTTTTTAAAAAGCTGCAGTTTGCTTTTTGATCATTTGATCTATTCATAGTCTTTAAAAAAACAAACAAACAAAAAAAACTACAGTAGTAGATTATAGTAATAGATAAATGTACATTAGTACATTCAAAAATACCAAC
The DNA here is from genome assembly GCF_014805685.1 of Silurus meridionalis. Taxonomy (NCBI): domain Eukaryota; kingdom Metazoa; phylum Chordata; class Actinopteri; order Siluriformes; family Siluridae; genus Silurus; species Silurus meridionalis. The sequence continues at coordinate 4,866,291 of NC_060900.1, read as the reverse complement.
ATTTTAGCAAAATGCAAAGTTGTGTGGACCAACGATTGAAGCAAAGAAGGATGAACTGAGGGAAGTGTGATTCACCTCATAACTTTTTGCTCGGAATGGATTTTATTATTTAAACCCTTGGTGTGGTGGAGGACCACAAAGTGTTACGACAGAAGGGCCCTTAAAATATTCTGCCCTTAAAAAAAAATCTAAATACTTTGTTCCTCAGCTAGTTCTGCTGTAGGGACTGCCCTCTAGTGGTCAGATTAGACATTTGCCTATCCATTTCCCCCCAAAAATGTCAATTCCTCTTTGATTTGCTGCACTTTATACAGCTGCCATCGCTAATTAGTTCATCTCTGAACAAACCCAAGTTTGTTGGAGTCCATACAGCCAATCCTGCTCATAGGTTGGCCCTGCTTTCAGGTCTGCGTGTGTGCAGCTTAAATGGACAGATGTTGCAATTGCGCTCTGATCCCGAAACTGCCATGTGAGCACCAGCCGTGATAAACTCCAAAGCCAAACATCTGGCATCGAGCAAGCTCTGTCTCTGTCATCTCATCCCAATTGCTTGGAGCAATGATATAAATAGCAATCAGCAATCAGCCACTAGCACAGCTGGCACGATAAGTTTAAGATGTGTGTATGTGTGTATGTGTGCACGCATGTGTGAGCACATTGACGCAGTGTGTATGTATAGTTACAGTATGGGCCCAATTCAAATAGAGGTGATAAATGCTAGGAATGCAGACAAGCTTTCACTCATGCCGAGGCCCCCGAAGCCGTTGACTGAGCGAGCGCTTAAAGCTTTAGTCAGGATTATAAGCCGATTTACTCATCCTTTGAAGATGAGGTTAACGTTTAACGTCTTAATGCTCACACAGACGACATCCCTCAGCTGGGGCAGGTGTGTGAGCGATTGTGCTTATGTTTCCCGCCGGATTCTTTTTCTCTTTATCGTATTATCTCCACTTTATATTAACTATTCTTTTCTGTTGTGTGTGAGAGAAAAGCCACCAAGGCTCATCACCTCAGCATGTATCTGCCTGACGTCAGGAATCCGCTTTAACAAAGCACACACTCACTTTGCTAGAATTGTCGCACAGTGTTTCCAAGGATTGTATTTGTGCGTTTTGCCGTAGGTAATAACGAACCGTCTGAGACTATCTTAACCTTCGGAAACAATCATTTTGGCTTAACAGTCAGATGACTCCCACACCCCACTTCTCCAACCACACACACTCGCACACAAACTCTTGCTCAATCACTATAATGTGCTCTGGCATCTCTAAACAATATCAGGTGCCTTGCTATGGGGAACACTTGTTTTGTTTTTTTTTTTCCTTTTTTTTTTATATATATTTTTTAAAAACATGTGCTCAGACTTGCATTTGTCCTTCTTGTAAGGACCTTCCACGGACATCAGTATTAAACCAGCTTATTGATGCTGTGTCTAAATCTAACTTTAACCTTAGTAACTTGTGGCGTAATTACCTTTTTTCAATAAAAGCTGCTTAGTGGGAATACACAATGTCCCCACAATGTAAAAACTGTCAGCTGTGTATCATTGTGGGAACCCAAATATAAAAACAAGTCCACATACACACTCTGCAGTGTTCTGAATTTATTAATGTTAATATAGACTGATGTCACTGTGTCAGAATGCAAGATTAAGTCACTGTTTCGCATTCCTTTTGGTCTTCATCATTTGCTCAAGTTTGTTTGCCAAAACCAAAAACCATTAATGACGGCAGGCATGGAAAGTTAAACTGGCGTTTCCCAAACTGTTTCTCAAGCCCTCCGGAAGATCTAGATTTCTCTGAGCTTCCCAAGCCATATGTACGAGTAAGAGATAAGTGAATAAATACCTAGGATTATAGTGTGTTATAAGTTTTATGTAAGAGAAAGAAGACTGCTTTGCCATACTGTTGTTGTTCTACAGCTCTCTGGAATACATAGGTCCCCTGAAATGACAGTTATAGAATGCCTTCTTAGCTTTTTTTTTAATTAATGAATTTTTTAACCTGTACTGATTCTAACTGTGCTGTGTTTCTGCACGATTTAAGGAGTTTTTGCCAGTGGACAGTCGCTGCAACTCTGTGTCCAGTCGAACCCCAACTCCTCCTGATCGCTACTCACCACACAGTCCGATTGACCGAGAGTTACCCACCTCCCCTCGCCGCAACAGGTACACACACACACACAGGGATAAAAAATTACGTATAATTTACATGCTGCTTTTAATCAACAGGAAATCATTTTGGATTTTTTGTTTGCTCCATTAACTTTTGATTAAAGCTGCCATTTTCTTTAAAAAAAAGTTTCACTAATGGGGACCAGCCAAATGTCCCCACAATATCAGAATTGTCAGCTCCCCTGCCCCCTCTTTATCATGAATGAATAATACATTCTTTAATAAGTGTTGTTTCGTACATACTTTCACACAAAATATTTCTGGTCCTACTCCAGGGAAAAACTGCTAACGTTTCCTTAAGCTCCAGTAAATGGTTCCTTTTATTCTGACCTGCTGTTTCCACATCCAGACAGATTTCCTGTTTTATACCCTTGTGTGTGTTGAGTTTAAAATTCTCACTCGTCTGCATGTCTCTGAATGTTTACACTGCAATCAGAGCACATTTTGTTTCAGTGCATGATTCTGGTCTATGACTGTTAATTCAATTACTTACACACACACACACACACACACACACACACACCTTGTTGTCTCATTTCAGCTTTTCTATTTAAGAATTCTGTCAGACCTCACGACAGGTCAGAACATACATCCGCTTGGGAAGTATTTGAACAGTCAGGCCAATTCTTTCTGTGTTGCAATACACTGAAGACGTTTGGGATTGAGATCAAAATAAGACGAAAGACCAGGCGTCATTTCCTGATGGGTCCTTTGGTGACAGACCACCTAATTTGAAGATGGAAAAAGTATAGTAATGGGATAGATATTCAGTAAATATCACTTAATTTTTGGGTCAATGTTTATAGCTTGAAGCTGTGGCCACTGAAAACACAATTCCAGTGTGAAGAAGTTTTGGTAGTCTTTGTGCTCCAAAGCTCAAGTTTGGTGAACTCTGACCTGTAAATTTTTATCAGGTGAAGATGCACGACTGAGGCCAGATCCACACTGTTTTAATTTTTGTCTTTTTCATTTAACAAAAATGTAGCTTTTTGAAAACTTTCTCTGAAGTGGATAAATTTGCGAAATGCCATTTCCGTGTCTGTCGGAAACGATGACGCATTTTTAGTCGTCGCGTTATTTCAAAAAGCCGGAAAGTAAATAAACGGCAGGCGGAAATGACGCAGGTCGAAGCGTCTTCAATCTGGATGAGCACACTGAAGAAAATGTGTGGACGTGGAGCATTTTTAAACAAAAACACCGTTTTCAAATTGATCCGGATTAGTGTAGATGTAGCCTGATTAATGATCACATGACCGCTGATTTGTATAATTTCTCAATGTCTTATTTGGTTGCTGACCGCAATCGCAGCAGGTATCCAAAGAAATATAGCATGCTTCTTTCATGATGCTTTGCCACACTTTTACCAGAGCTTCATTCATTTGTTTTCGAAGACGCTTCTTCCTTTAGTTCCCTCCTCAGGGGTGAAAATGCATTTACAATTGGGTTGTGGTCTGGTGATCGACTCATCCAGTCAAAAACCTTCCACTTTGTTTACACCTTTATGAAGTTCTTAGTTGTGCTGGCGATGTGTTTTGGGCAGTTCTCTTGCTTCATAAGGAAGTTCCTCCTAATTGGATGCATTTCTATGTAAATTGGCAGACCGAATGTTTTTGTAGACTCTTGGATTCATTCTGCTGCTACAATCATGAATGACATCATCTATAAAGATTAATGAGCCCTGTTTGAGATCAGCCTTTTCCAAGCACAAGAAATAGATGATTATATAATGAGCAGATTTGGTAGAGGTTCATTTTGGTTCCAGAACTTTTGTGGCTCATCTCAGCATTTCTTTGCTGAAATTGGTGTCTCTCACTGTTTCAGTCTTTTTTTTTTTGTTTTTGTTTTTCTTGTCTTCTTGCTCTTTCTGTTTCTCTGTTCTGCTCTGTTTTTTTTTTTTTTTGTAACCTGTCATTTATTCTTTGACTCTTTCAGTCTGTGCTGCTAAAAGCATTATTTCATTTTGCCCCCAAATTGTTCCTCTTCTTACACGCACACATGTACACACTCTCCTGTGGCTCACACTCCTCTAGCTCCACCCGCTCCATGCTCAGCATATAGAGTCCTCCTCCTTATACAGTACAGTGGAGTCACACCTTGTAGACTGAAACTCTCCGTTTAGCTCAGCAAAGGGGTGTGTTATTTGTGTAAATGGGCATAAGCTTGCAAGTGAGTGAGTGTGTGTGTGTGCGCACTTCTGAGTCAATTTCAGGTGTGTGTGTGTGTGTGTGTGTGTGTGTGTGTGTGTGTGTGTGTGTGTGTGTGTGTGTGTGTGTGTGAGAGAGAGAGAGAGAAGCTGTCATTGGCATCTGTTTAGTAGTACCTGTAAAGGATTTGCTGTGTGTATTTGAGGTAAGTGTGTCCTTTTTATCCAGCACAGGTTTATAGACATAATATATTGGACATGTTTTAAGTTGATACAAGCACTTCTTTGGCTTCTCCTTTTTGAGGTATTTCTGGGCTGTGATTTTGTCGTCTGTTTTGACTAGATTTTGTTTGAAGCCTTTTTTTGTTTTTTTTACAACAAGATCAGCAGCAGGCTAAAGTAGATACAGACCAATAGAATCCTCAATATTTTATTAGAAAAATAGCTTGCAATGTACATAATGAAGACCTAATCCTAATTGGGGCTTTGTTTGCTTTCTCTCTCTCTCTGTCTTTCTATCTTTTTCACTGTGCCTTTTATTTATTTATTTTTTTTTTTACCATTAATAGATGAAGTAATGTAAGTGCGTACTGGATGTTTGTGGGGATTTGGGGAACGCTGTCCCGAACCATGTCAGGGCAGAAAGCGAGTGAAGGAGGCGCAAGAGGAGTGGAAAGGGATAGCTCGGGAGGTCTTGCAGAAGAAAAAGGGGGGAAAGTGAGTCTGCTTTGGAGTCTGTGGATCTGGATTCAATTTGGGGCATTCCTCACAGAACATGGCTGTGTCCAATACGGCCTCATCCCATCCTCCTGCCTATTCATTGATTTAGTCTTTTGAATTGTCTCTCTCTATCTAATGGTGTGTTTACACCAAACTCTGTTTATATCAGTAACACGCTCAACATTTTCTTCAGTTCTGTCACTTTTTTTAAATATTACATTAAGTATTTTATACCACAGTGCCGATCAATTCTCCAATCCGATTGCTCTGGAGGTGTTTGAATTTTCTCCTGCAGCAGTTTGTTCTGTAGTTCCAGCTGCAGTTCAAACCTCAGGCAGGAACCCAAATAATTCTCTTTAAGGAGGCCTTATATGTGTATGTATATATACACATATCTCACCTATATGGCTCTGAACTAGTCGTCACATGTTGTCAGGGCCCTGTCTTTCCAGGGTATTGCCATCCCCTCCCGCTTCGACTCGCTCATTCTGATCTCAATCTGTACGCGTCTCATTCCATCGTTTCATCAGCTAGCTCTTACAGAGAACACACAACGCACCGAGAAAAACATGCAAAGTATCGCCTACTTGTTATGCAGGTTTTTAGTGGCGAGAACAACTCCCACATACACAATCAGCTTCCTTCTCAGGATCGGCACATTATTGCACATCTTCATGTGACAATTTCAATATTAGAGCGAGTATAATGGTCTTCAAGTGCTTTTACATTCCCCTGGAGCAGCAACGGTGCTCATAATGATTTATCAAGGATCCCCTGCTAAACGCATTAGTGCTTTACATGCTCTGTTGAATCACTGATGATCTTGGTGTTTATTAAACCAGGGGAAAGCTTTAACAAAATATTCAGGTCATGCAAAATCCATAGAGTCAAGAGGGTACTGATTGTAGTAATATTTGGTTATCATTTCTCCTATTATAGAGAATCAATCAACATCTTATTTGCAATCAGAATACTGAATCCAACAGTGCCGTAGCATAACTCCATTGTAAAAGGTTCAGCAATTTTTTTTTTCTCTCCAGCGCTGTAATTGAGGCCAAATGCTGATGGGAGGGAAAATGAGGTTGTGCCCGCATGTGTTTAGATAAATACTGTCAAACTAAAGCGAGTCATGTCCTTCAGATCAGGATGAACGAGTTTACACAGTGTGCGCATGTGTGCATTAGCCACAGGCTGTTTGTGGAGAGGCAGTAGCTTACTCGTTATATCGTTCTAATTGGGCCCCTGCTTCGGAAATTCATGCCAACCATAACCTGTTTTATTTTCGGCATTACACCGCTGAAGAATGCACTCAAACTTACTGCAGATTCTCGATTACAACTGCTTCAAATCACTTCTCATACCTGCTTTTACTTTCCTGCTTTCAAACTGTCACCCAAAAACCCTGCTGTTAAGCACAGAGGCTTGAAAGGGGAGTTAATTTATAGCGAGAGATGAATAGAGTTTTTACTCATTCCCAGAAAAAATTTTACATCTTAGAGTTTTTTATTTATTTATTTTTACCCGGTAAGCAATGCATGATCATGAGCGAGTGCCATCAGCATGCCATCCAAGAACTTGAATCCATGTAACACAAAGCATCAGTGTTTATTTTATTCTAAATGTTTTTGCTAACATACAAAAGTAAAAGCAAATACAGTATTTTCCAAATATCAATTAAAATGCCAAATCCAGACACCGCATCCTCGGTTTCTCTTCACAGGGAACATTTGGAGCACTGAAATCAATTGCATTGTTAGTATTTGCTACTAGCATACTCATGTACTCAAAAACGTGGCTTTGATAACAAAAACCTAATGAAGGCAATACCAATTTTTGGCTGCTAAACTGCTGCACACTGGCAAGCTAGCTGAATTCTAACAACGCGACCGAAGCCGATTGATACGAAACGTCAAGGAAGAGTCATTCTCTAAAATATATATTTTTTTTTTCACTCTGGCAGATTGCGAGTTGGAAACCCGCCCATGCCACATCCAGCCATGGATAGAATTGATATCTGGTTGTGAAGGGTTTCGTAATATTTCTCCCGTCAATCACGATGCCACTAGGTAATATTAGGCGTCTTGGGCAGAGGGTAGATAGTGCAGGGTGTTCTATGGCCCTGTGATGGAGCAGCAGTTTGGAAAAAACGTGGTTGGCTGGATGCACATGTCTCAGTGGAAGCGTGTGAGAGCCTTCAACCTCACCAGTTGGTAGGTGTGGTACTGTAGGTTAGAATTCACTGCTGGGTGGAAATTGGAGGATAAGCCAATTAGAGAAAATATAATGGAGAAAAAATATTTCTCTAATTTGCACTACCAGCCTGTATGTTTTCAAATGGCAGATTCATATTGTATTAGTTGTATTAAACTTGTAAACTAGATCCTTACACAGTATAATGTTCAACCCATAACAATCATAGCCCAAACAAATATGATCACCTGGTTACGAGATATTCATTATTCAAAACATATCTATGTTTATGTAAGATTAATTCCAAGTTGACACACACTGCAGGTGACTACATGAAACTCAAACATTATGCATAAAGCAGAGTTTCAGGAAACAAGGAATGAAGGTCATCCAGTACTGACAGCTTTGTTCAACAAGTGGTGTCGGATTTCCTTTTTTTAATTTATTTTTCCTGTTTTTATTTGTGCATTTTTCATTTTAATATTAATACAGACATAACTTACATGAGTGTGAGAGCTGAACAATGCAGTATCTCTTTAAACTCAGTTGATTCTGGTTAGCATCAAATTAGTGCTGGCAAGCGGCTGTTCTCAGGCATTTCTCAAAGGTCTCTTGTTCCAAACACTTGAGGAAATGGTTTGAAACAAACACATGTTTTCAAAGGAAAGGAGCCAAGCATTGATTACAGAACCTGTGCTTTTTTTTTTCTTTCTACTCCTTTCTGAGAACACTGAATGAAAACTTTTCTTTGTGAAATGGTTCTATTTTAGCATAAAAGGCTACTCTCATGCCAGTCTTTTCTTATCTTTGCAATGACAGACCAAAAGAATGTTGGCGTGATCCGGAGCACGCTAATCTAGTGCTTGAAGATGATCGGTTGTACTTTTAAACAGTGGATAAACTGAAAAATTTGATCAAAACTTTGGCCTTCATGAGGAAAAATCATGAATCATCCCAAAGTGGCGTGAAGCAACACTGCAACAACACAGCAACCGTTAATCCATATCTCATAGTTATTGTCTGTCTTCATAAGTATAGGTCATGGGTTATAGTTCATAGAAATAAGTGGGAGAAAATCAGAAAAAAATTGGTTTCAGATGAGACACTGTGGAAAATAACGTGAGGAAAATATTTGTAAATTGGAAGTGTAATGTGTGGTGGTGGGTTTTTTTTTTTTTTTCTTTTTCTTTATGCTCCAGCCTGAAATTCATACATGATTCAAAGCTTTTCAGTGTTTTTTACCAGTCTTGTTTAATATCTACTTTGTACGTCTTCGAAAAATTTCAATCACAATTTCTCACAGTTCTAGACAGAAATTTGTGTCCCAATTTCCCATTAACAAAATGATTAGCCTGATTTATAGGAAAGTTTTAGGTTTTTGATTGTTTGATTCCTGGGACCTATATGAGCGTTTGATTTCATAATGTATATTTAGCTGTGGTTAATGAATTCCAGTCTGTCTTCATGGTGTCTTATCTTTACCATGTTGATCTGCAGTGTGTAGGTGCAGCAGAATCTATGCAGGTGTTTCAATAAGTTAGAGTCGATAGGGTTATAACAGTTACTACTTGTGCAGTAAAATGAATATAAATCTACATAATTAATGACTTTCAGCAGTAAACTTACACTACTGATCTGTTCGTTTAATGATTTCTTGTCCCTGTTTGTCCTGTGTGTCTCTTAGCTCGGATTTTGCGATGCAGCGGTTCGATCGTGAATCCGAGGTGTACAAGATGATTCAGGAGAACAAGGAGTCGCGTTCAGCTCCTCGCCAGTCCAACACCTTCAAAATGCTGCAAGAGGTGCTGGAGGCTGATGAGCAAGGTAAAATACACGCACTCGCACGACAATCCCTAATTGTCGTTACAGAAAACGATCAAAGTATTCCAGTCACTGCAAACTTTTGTCTAATTGTCATTAAATTGAGTGAGTGTTTGTTTCTTATCTCTAATATCAAGACTGATACTTGACCTCAGGTTCAGTCTGCAGCAGGTGTGGGAATGTCTGTGATTGGTCACTCCTACACTCATCTCACACCTGCGCAGCAATAATTTTATAGTAGATTTTAATCATAGATTTTATAATCAGGTTTCTTAGTGTTCACCAGAGAGACGATCAGAAGACTACCTAAGTAAAACTAGAGAATCGATGTCGTAATGCGCCGTGTAAAAAATATAATAATAATAAAATCCAGGCAACTGCAAATGTGCTTAAACAGATTTTTATTGTCCGAATATCAAGTGTCCACACATTAATATCATCATAAAAAAAATTATTCATTGCACATAGGACACAGACACTTATTTCACCACCCAGAGCTGTTTATTCTCACTGTGGAGCTTCTTGTTTAAGAAATGTGTGTCCTGTTTACTCTGAACCCAGATTCACAGTTGATATTTCATTTCACGTCTTGTTTTAAATGTGGTCACGAAAAAAACTTGCCCAAATTACGGGGACAAAACAATACTGCCTCATAGTGCATGACGTCACCAGCTCAAGCGCTCCAGAGTTTTTAGTGCTGGAACCAGATTTTCCTGATTTTGTTGAGGAAAAGCAGGACGCAGTTTGACAGAAAATCGACATATTTGTACCGTTTAGTCATTCTGCTCTTCTACACGACACAAAGGATGATGGATAATGGATTCTATGGAAAATCATGTGTTTCGGTGCATTAGCAAATAAAATGCGTATAAATAAAATATTTGCTTGCTACTTAAGCAAATAAGTGAAGCACTGAGTTCAATTTGAAATATATTGCAGCTATTGACTAATGTCACCTGCACTTAGGTACACTTTAATCGCTCAGCACCATCAGCACCAGGTACAAAATTGCGGAATTTTCTAGATTGGTGATTGCACATTGTGAACCACTATTTACAAAATCACTCACCGATTGCAAGAAATGATAAAGCAATTCCAACAAACATCTTATCCTCCATTTCCTTCCATTCTGTTATTGAGAACCGATTAAATAAAACAAAGAAAACTGTATGTAGTAAAAAAATTTTTATACGATTATAAAAGTTTTCCTTTTCAAAAAGAAAGCCGTGTACTCAAGTGTAATTTTTTTTTTTTTATGCTTTTGTTTCATCTGAATGATGGCTGCATTGTTTGCTCAACAATTATATTGCGCCCCCTTGTGAAGAATTTCATCTTTTATTTAAATTCGACTACCGAGACTGTATAAAAGCCGGTTTAGTCAGTTCATCTGTTTCTAAGTTTTTAGTCTATTTGTGTGTTTTTGTTTTTTAAACAGAGGCCGCACTCATGTTTCCAGGGAAGCTGTCACCGAATCCCCCTAAGCCTGTATCCTCTGTCGCCGGAGTCCAGAAATACCACACCTGTGAAAAATGCGGCAACAATATTGTGTAAGAGAGAAACGTTAGCATTCGCCCTTTACTTCTGTAATCACGCAGCAGAAAGGACATTAACACCCAAATGCATGCCGTGTCCTGGCTTGTTCCTATGGTGTGTGAATTTACTGCCTAATTAGAGATTAATAAGTGAGCAATAAAGCGCACGGTGATGTTCGAGCCTGGGGCTGGTGCTGTTCTCATTCATTCATTCGCATTTATGGGTTTATACACCTGTGAGAATCAGTATTGCGTGGCTGCAACGATCTCGTACTGACGAACGTGGGTTTCGCGTGCGAAGGTGTGAAAGAAAAGGAGCACGCCTATGGGTGCGAGTTAGTAAAAAGTAAGGTTTGAATACAATTAACTGACGAATGTGGAACTATTGGCACCCTTTGGAAAAGGAGTGGAAGGTTGAAAATGTTTGAAGGTTTTTTTTTTCTCGAACTAGAGTTTGGCGTTACACTTTGCCTGCCATTATTTATAGGTTATGGATCAATGGAGTCTTTTATAAGAACGGTGATAGCGCGAGTGTTAGGATGTCATGATTTGAGCCATTTCTTCAAAATTACGCCCCCATGTTGTACTTGCATGAGCAGACGGGACACGATCATGACGTCCTAACGGGTAATGACGCCGGAATTTTCTTTGCGCAGCACTCGCACTCACGCCGTTCTTATAAACGTTTTTTACAGCGATCGATGTGCACCACTGGACCCCAAGTCCCAGGGTCACCAACTCCTGGTTTGAAAATTTCCCATTTCCCTGGGCCACAATCACAATATGCAATGCTGGTTGCACAGTATTTAAATAAAAAAAAAAAAAGTCTTTCAGCTTTAGTATATTGTAATCGTTGGCAATTTACTGTGTTCGAAGAGTAATAAACAATTTTGGTGGACACTGTAACCATGCCTTGTGTTGAGCTGAGGAACACCACCCCAGTATTGGTTATTTAGTATCCTAAAAATCTATTAACAAATTCATTTTAAAAGCTGAACCAAGTTGCTATAAGGAAGAAAAGAGTACAAGAATGTGGTAGCAAGATTATTTCCAAAACTGATAAAAAAAAAAAAAAAAGTATGTCTGTTTAAATGCATGACGTGTAATTTGCTTGTGTCCCAGCACCCAGGCCGTGAGGATCCTGGACGAGCGTTTCCGCCACCCCGAGTGCTACACCTGCACAGAATGCGGCCTCAACCTGAAAATGCGCGGCCACTTCTGGGTGGGAGACGAGCTGTTCTGCGAGAAGCACGCACGCCAGCGCTATCAGGGGCCTGGAGCGGGCTACCGCCACCCCATCTCCCCTCAGCACTGAACAGTCTGCTGCCTCACTCCCTCCATCACGCCTTCCTGCACAAAGAGCACGGCGAACTCTGACTAACCTGCACAGGACACACCAGCTTCCTTTTGCTTTCGCAGGAACAGCACCCTCTAGCTGTGTGGGACTTGTGTTAGCTGTTGACTTTGGGAGGGGTGAAAGAAGTGTCGTATAAACCAGTACAGCGTATCCTTCACTTTAAACCTTGCCTGCCAGTTCTTTATTTTGTATTAAGCTAAACGGTTGGGATTCAGAGAAACGTACGAACCCGGGATCTGCTTCATGCCTTAATATTCATCACGAGAAATGTATAGTGCACACGGGACTGGTTTCCATTGTGTGTTTGTGTGCGGTCGAGTTAGGTTTTTTTTGGTTTTTTTTGTTTTTTTTTCCTTCTTTGACTTATCAGTCACTTATAAATCAAAAATATTTTGCCGTTCATATATGCAGAAACACGCCTACAAACACACACACGTATGTCTGTTTAATTCAGGGCTGCTCAAACAGGGATGCAAAAGTGAACAGAAAACCGCAGCATTTGTCTACATGGATTCAAGACCATTGACTTAAAATGTCAGCCCTGATTAAACACATTTTTCTTCTTTCAATTTTTTTTTCTCCACTTACGATGTAATGTATATCAAAGCAATATGAGTAATAACATGTCTATGTAAATACGTGTATTTCTTCTTTAAATGGTTATATGTAGGGAATGGTAGAGGACAGGGTAGTATGTGTAGGTTTTCATGCATGTCAGACTTGATGCTGAATACACAACACGTTGACTATATAAAGCCAGATTATATATATATATATATTTTTTTTTTTTAAATACTGGACTTTACCCAAGTAGCATATTTTCCTACACACACAACTCCACTAATGTTGACTTGTTTGATGGATGATTTGTGTCGGGGAAGAAAAAAAAAAGAAAAAAAAAACCTTGTGGATTGTAACGTCAGCTGGGCTTTCCTCACCTTTTTCTTTTTCAAATATAAAATGTACTGATGTTAATGATTTGAGTGAGTGATGTGGATTATTATTCTTTATTTGGCTTGTTCACATTTAAAATAGATTTTTAGCTTTTAATAGAGCAACGATCTTTTTAACAGGGAATGTAAGATCCTACAAATGAGGAATCTGTACACGTTTCTCTAGTATTTGTATTTAGGAGAAACGTGGACTATCAAGTTGTTTATTAGTTCAGCTCGAACGGTGAGTGTTTTCTAGAAAAACGAAACAATTAACTAGCAATCTCTCTGGATTCCTGGGACAGCACAACAACCCGGGTTTAAATTGTTGCGTATTACTTACATGAGGTCACGTTTGTTTCGATAACACACATAAAATTTTAGTTTAAAATCATCTGCCAATAGAATCCTTTTAATCTGTTCAATAATAATTGTTGGGAATAGACTTAATAGTGAATATATCAGAATATAGCTATGAAATAGCACATTAATATGCCTATAATCTATTTATATGATCATTTATTTGCCACAATTTTAAGGTCAAAAGTGACAACAATCCAATCAAATGTGTATTATTTACTTCTTACCCCCAATTCATTGCTACTTGGAGGAGTGTATAATCTCTGAATCAAATGCTCTTCTTTATTTAAACACTAGAGGGCCACAGTGACTCTAATAGAGAAGAGATGGAGCTCATATTATACATACGTCTTCCTCTGAATGTGTTCTTATGTTTAGCAGGAAAATTAGAGAACTGATGCATTTGTAGTTAGAAATGTTTGAGTCCTTCACCCAGCCCGACCCCTGTTACTTTTTTAACGTTGTTAAACCTTTTTTAGAGAGCAATGTCTCTTTAGAACAAGTTTCTTTGACACGGAGTACATTGTGTTCCTCGACTGGGAAAAACATTGTTCTCAGTTAATTATCTTTGCATATTTAGAACTGGAGTATTGGTGCAATGAGTGTGTAGGTTCAGTGTTTATGTTCATGCACACTCCTATAAAATGTTCTCTGCTGACAGTTTAAACTGTTTTGTCAGAGATGAACGACCTCAACTTTCCTTTCCTTTAGCTCGAAAGCCTATTGGCTGACTCGAGCATGCTTAACACTGCCCTCTTGTCTGTGTCCAAGTCGCACATGTGCTAACAGACATCTCTGCAATCAATCTTTTTCCCAGAAATCCCCATTGAGGCGCGGTGCTCCGACTCTATCAAGCAGCAGGAAGTGCGCTCCACTGAGTGGCCTAATGGGTGTGTAATCAGATGGTTGTTACTCCCTGATGGGAAGCAACCAAACTCCCCAATAGGAATGTGTGACTCCTGTAGCCTCAGGCTCTAAACAGCACAAATGAGCCTAGTGGTGCTGTTGACCTCACACTCTTGCAGTGGTCAAATATCTTTGCCTGACTAACAATGGACTCAACGTTTATTTTGAATGTAGTAACTCGATGCACTCATGTCCAACATCCAACATTCCTTATTACATTACCAAGAATGGAGAATGTATCATTGTGCCAAACTCAGCCACAACACTAGGTGGCAGTATTTTTTCATAAAGACACTGCTCAGACATTCCAGCGCTGGCTACATTTTAGAGTTTTCCCAAAAACATAAGGTTTGTCTTTCATATCCTGAGAAAAGGAACGTTCTGGAGGAACGGATGCGGTTCTTAGTGAGACCTGGAAGAAAAAGTCCACTATAAAATAGTGTATACAGTAAATAGTCATGTCTGTCTGTGTATATGCATGGAATGTATGCATGTTCTTTTGTCCTTAAACTAAAGTCCATATTATTGAGAAATCCGACATACAAAGTGCCACAGAGACTGGTGTGAACTCGATAGTCCAGAATAAATTTTGAAGGTTACAGACAGAGCAGTGTAAGACCAGGAACAATCTACATTGACCAGGCATAACAATATGACCAGTGAAGGGAATAACAATGGTTATCTCTTCATCATGACACCTGTTAGTGGGTGGGATATGGGGCAAGCGTAAGGATTTCAGCGAGTTTGACAGGGGACAAATTTCGATCTCCAAACCTGAAGCTCTTGTGGGGTGTTTCTGGCTGCAGTGGTCAGTATCTATCAAAAGTGCTCCAAGAAAGGAACAGTGGGGAACCGGAGTCAGGGTCACGGGTGTCCGAGGCTCATTAATGCACGTGGAGAGCGAAGTCTGGCTCGTGTGGTCTGATCCAACAGATGAGCTCCTGTAGCTCAAAATGCTGAAGAAATTCATGCTTATAATGGTCAATGGGTCATGACTGTTTTGGCAAGAAATGGGGGACCAACACAATATTAGGCAAGTGGTCATAATGTTATGCCTGATCAGTGTATAACACTAAAGCGTTCACTAAAGCATATTCATGTCATATAGCACGCCTTGTGCAGTAATCGTGCTATAATGATGTTCAAAAACGGATGCCGTCATTATAATTTATAATTCCTCTATATTTACTTTCCCCAGATTTCTAAAACGCACCATTTTCTGTTTGTTTAATCACGTGCTAATGGCTACCAGGTGCTATTGTGCGAAACCAATCTGGATCGTAAATTTCACCTGTTTGTGTTTGAAAGCTACTAAGAAACTAAATAGACACTTAGGAAATACTGAGGTGACCACTTTAGAATTGTATGTTATTAATATGGCGTGACTTGTGTCATCGTAGCGCCACCTACTTGTGAGCAAATAACACTCGTTAATCTAATTATACAAATCGTGTCATATTATTTGGTAAAATTCTGAATCCCTTCACACTACCCACACTGGAATTAGTTCCTGGATATGCTACTGGGCTGGAGGCCATTAGATTGACATTTGGCATTCGCTACATCCTGTGGTATGAAGTGGAATGAAATGGAAGCGATCCTCAAATGCAGTTTGGAATTGAATTTAAAACGTTTGATTCTCAGGTTACCTGCAAACTTTGACTATTAACACACGGATAAATCACTTCAACACTTTGTGTGCTATTAATTAGGACTAAAAAAACCCCACAAAGAACCCTGGCTGACACGCTGTAGTGTTGATCCTGAGTTATGATGCGTTTCATACTCCACTGATCCACACTCAATCGAAATAGGGGTGGGCAATTTTCCAAAAACAACATGGCCGCCCTTTCACACCTATACCGCTATTTCATTGCATTCTTGTCCACTGGATAATTTTTTTTCCCCTATTTCTTCCTGCCTCCTTTTTTTCCCTTAATGTTCTCTTTCTCTAGTCCACCTGGAATAGACTCCAGATGTGGAACGGAGAGAGGGATTGACTGTGCAGCGATATGAAAAAGAGAGAGAGGAGAGGGGAGAGAATGTTGGAACGACATTAAAGTTGTCTGGATGCCATTAAGTACAATTTGATGTAATGTGCAGTTTCGGGACGTGACATTTTTAAAAGGAAACTGCGCACCAGATGAGGAAGATTTGCGGGATCGCTGGGATGGGTGTGTCCTATAAGCAACCTCTGCGCTGACTTCCGCTCTAACAATGACCATGTTCCCCAAAGCAGATTCTTCTATCCTGTTGATGGCACTTGGATTTTGTACCAGCAGTTTGAAGTCTGACTTATTTTGTGTGTGTACACTAGTGCACTTCTATGTGGTTTGGGACGTAGCCATAACGTAGTGCAGCAACAACCTATTAGCTAGAATACAACTGCTCCATTGTATGAACTGGCCGTGCTCGCGTGTCTGAACGTGGCACCAAGAACACACACGTCAACCTCAATCAGGCCTCTGCGTTCGTCTCGTTCTCCTCCCGCACACCTTTTCACGTTTTCAAACCCTCCATTTTATTATTTTTTTTTTCCACACGAGAGCTAAGGTTTCATACCTCCTCTGCTTCTCGTATGTATCAAAGGGGATCTTGTTTTAAAAATAAAAAAGCTGCGGGTTTTAAATAAAACAAGTCTGTGGACAAAGGTGGACTTTAGAGGGAACAGGGGGTCAGTGTGATGCTATCAGCTCATAAATATCAAGTTTTTTCTGGCTCCACACGCACATGGAAAACTAAAATGGCTTCTGTTGAACGTTGGCGCCGAGCTAATGGTTTTTGACAGGATTCTGCTGCATGTCAGGCGAAAATACAGAAAGGGGTTTTGTCCCGATTTCTGTGTCTTTTTTTAAACAAAAAAACGCCTCAGAGCTCAGAGCGGTTTAAAAGCAAGGCTAATACACACAATTGTTGCTGAGCTAGCAGTTTTTATTTCTGATGTCAGAAGAAGAAAGAAAAGACTTTTGTTAGAAGTCCTCACCTTTTATGCTTTTGGCAGTCGACACCCGGATTCGGTGCGATTTGGGACGTTACCTCAGTTATATAAAACCCAGGCTAATCACTGAAAGGATTTTGTAATGTGTAAAAAATAGTGATGAATGTTTTGTCTTGATTGTGTTGTTCTTGTTTGTCTTTAGCAATTTCGCCTCAGACTTGCTACATCACATGTCTCAGACAGATTTTTTTAGCTCAGTTGTGTGGAAGCTATGCTAAGAGAGATGGGTTTTTTTTTAGTTTTTCATTTTGATGTTAGGGAAAACTTGTCAAAAAAGAACCACAACAGATGAAATTTAGGACATTTCTCTAGTTGTGTAAAAGTCAAATAAAATATTTATATACATATATGAGCATCGCATTCCACATTTAGTCCCAATTTGCTCTTAAAATTCCCTCCACTCTTCTGGGAAGATGTTCCACTGGACTTTTGGAGTGCGCTTATGGAGATTTGTGTTCATCAGCCACAATCGTGTTATGAAAGGCAGGAACTGATGTAGGTTAGGAGACCTGGGGTGTTCAGGAGGTATGAGATCAGAGCTCTATAGCAGGCCACTCAAGATCTTCCTCTCCGAAGCATGTAAACCAGATCTTCAGATCTGAGCTCACTTTGTGCACAGGAACAGGCAATTTGATTATAGCGCATTTAAAGACATCCTATACAATTGAGTGACCTGTGCTTCTTAAAGATATTACTGATATACATTGGAGTTGAAAATCTTCTGCTATAGAGCTCTGACTTCAACCCAATTAAACACCTGTGGGATGAATTTAAAAGCTGACTGCCCTCCAAGTCTCCTCACTTTACCTAACTTACTACCCAAGTCAAGTCAAGTCAAGTCAAGTCAAGTCAGTCATTTTCTATAGCGCTTTTCACAACAGACATTGTCTCAAAGCAGCTTTACAGAAATCAATAGTCAAGGTGAATGGTGTGCATTTATCCCTGATGAGCAAGGAAAAACTCCCTTAGATGTAATGAGGAAGAAACCTTGAGAGGAACCAGACTCAAAAGGGGAACCCATCCTCATTTGGGTGACATCAAGAGTTTGATCATAAATATTTTAACAATACAGAACACTGGAGAGTAAGAACTAAATGCACTAACTAACTAACACTTTACTAACACCCTTGAGGCTGAATGAGTACAAATGAGTACAAATCTCCACAAGCACACTCCAAAATCTAGTGGAACATCTTCCCAGGAGAGTGTAGGGGCCAGCAAATGGGGACTAAACGTGGAATAGAATGATCAAAAAGCCATCAAGTCAAGTTTATTTCTATAACACTTTTCACAACAGACATTGTCTCAAAGCAGCTTTACAGAATTTTAACAGTTAAGGTGAATGGTGTGTATTTATCTCTGATGAGCAGCCGTGGCGACTGTGGCAAGGAAAAACTCCCTTAGATGTTATGAGGAAGAAACCTTGAGAGGAACCAGACTCAAAAATGGGGGACCAATCTTATGATCAGATATCCACAAACTTTTGTCTAAATAGTGTATGTCCTTATGTCTTCCGAGAGTAATAAAATAATTAAATTCTCCATCCATGTGTTTGAGAGCGTGAGAAATAAACATGTGAGGAAGCTGCCTGTATCTGACTGTTCCTTATCAGTTTGTTACATTTATTCTATTTCCTCTTGTTCTCACACTCCATGTGCTTCGTACACGCTGGAGCCAAACGTTAATTCAGCATGGGATGGTTCAGTCGCACGCGAGGATACTGCAAGGTGCTGTGAGCGTCTAGCAGATGTCCAGCTGGGTCATAGTGCCTGGTTTTGGAGACGAGCGTTAGGGGAATATGCTGAACAGCAATATTTACGAGTCTGAGAGAAGATTATTTGCGCTACAGAATGCTGGGAAAAATCCCATCAGCATTACGGTAACGTCTTTCGAATGTTCTTAAGAGAGACCAGGACCCACATCCACACTGCAGGCTTTAGTCAGTGTAATCTTCTGGGATTATTCATGTAAAACTGCAGGTGTTGATCTAGATGTGATCGATGGAGAATTTTGAAATTCCGGTTTTGGAATTGTTTGGACACTGAATTTTTGTTTTAGTGTTTAATATTTTACTTCCAACAAATGCAAATGTTAAACCTGGAGTGATAATGCTGCAACTGACAAACATGGCAACCATCATCAGGCCTTTCTTTCTTTTTCATTTATTCTTTGTTATCATTGCCCCTGTTGTTTTTTTTTTTTTTCATTTATTCTTTTTATTTCTTTTTTTGCTTTTGCTTTTTTTTAACTGCCTCTCTTTCTTTCTTTCTTTCTTTCTTTCTTTCTTTCTTTCTTTCTTTCTTTCTTTCTTTCTTTCTTTCTTTCTTTCTTTCTTTCTTTCTTTTCATTTATTCTTTATCATTGCCACTGTTTTTTTTTTCCATTTATTCTTTTTATTTCTTTTTTACTTTTGCTTTTTTAACTGCCTCTTTTCTTTCTTTCTTTCTTTCTTTCTTTCTTTCTTTCTTTCTTTCTTTCTTTCTTTCTTTCTTTCTTTCTTTCTTTCTTTCTTTCTTTCTTTTCATTTATTCTTTATCATTGCCACTGTTTTTTTTTTTTTCATTTATTCTTTTTATTTCTTTTTTACTTTTGCTTTTTTAACTGCCTCTCTTTCTTTCTTTCTTCTTTCTTTCTTTCTTTCTTTCTTTCTTTCTTTCTTTCTTTCTTTCTTTCTTTCTTTCTTTCTTTCTTTCTTTTCATTTATTCTTTATCATTGCCACTGTTTTTTTTCATTTATTCTTTTTATTTCTTTTTTACTTTTGCTTTTTTTAACTGCCTCTCTTTCTTTCTTTCTTTCTTTCTTTCTTTCTTTCTTTCTTTCTTTCTTTCTTTCTTTCTTTCTTTCTTTCTTTCTTTCTTTTCATTTATTCTTTATCATTGCCACTGTTTTTTTTCATTTATTCTTTTTATTTCTTTTTTACTTTTGCTTTTTTAACTGCCTCTTTTCTTTCTTTCTTTCTTTCTTTCTTTCTTTCTTTCTTTCTTTCTTTCTTTCTTTCTTTCTTTCTTTCTTCCTCTTTTCTTTCTTTCTTTCTTTCTTTCTTTCTTTCTTTCTTTCTTTCTTTCTTTCTTTCTTTCTACTTTTATTGGTTTGCTTGCTTTTCTATTTTTTTCTGTCTGTTTTCTTCTTTATTTTTTTTCCACCTTTGTGTTTTTTTCTTATTTTCTTTCTCGCAATTTGTAAATGTTAGCCCAAAGTCTATGTTTTTGTAGCTTTAATAAGGAATCCCTTGTGGAGTGTAACATTCATTCAATGACATGAAGTCATTTCAGTTGTGTGCAACAGCGTTTATATGAAAATTTATTAAATATAATTACAATAATAATATAGAAAATTTCATGAATATAATTACATGTAAGACACACACACACACACACACACACACACACACACACACACACACACACACACACACACACTGATCTGACTGATCTAACCCTAAAGTTCAATAATCTTTGATCACTATTTACATGGAAAGAGTGTGATTGAGGACGCAGCCATTGCGTTGCACTGATTGAGAAAAGCTCGTGCCCCAGTGTCGCTCCAGTGCACTAGGACCCTGCGGCAGGTCGCGCGCGGAGCAAAAATTGGAAGGGGAAGGGGAAGGGGGGACATGGAAAGGGGGCGCGCGCGCTCGCTCGCGCTCGGGGCAGTAAGTGAGCTGCGACAGGGTTGCGGAGGAAAAAGCGCTGCAGGGGGATTCAGGGGATATTCAGGGGAGTTGAGCACCGTTACTCAAGAGCTCCACGCTATACCGATTGCTCGGGCAGTGCGCGAGCGGAGGCTGCAGGGACGCTCACGCTGCACGCGGACTTACGGGACAGGATTTTTTTTCTGAATTAACGGGAAAGAAAGAAAAGAAAGTAAAATGGGACGGAAAGTTTTCTCAGATCAGGATTCGTGTCTGGTTTTCAAAGTCTAAAGGATTTTTTTTGACTCGGATTATAGAGGGAATAAAACTTTTTTTTAGACTGGTGTTGGCAGATTTTTCAAGACGTTATGAGGATGCGTCGCGCGCAAATGTTTTGGACCTGACGGATAAATCGCGTGCATTCGCCCGACTGACGCGCCGTGCATTTGCACGCGCGCGGGATACACAACGATGGAGAGACGCGTCCGCTCACGCTGAGTTGCGCGCGCCTTAAACTTGCCCATGATAAAAGAGTAAGAAATAAGCGTTGATCTTTCTCTCTCCCGGACCAGTGCAGCAGCGCTTTATTCCCCTGACCGGACTTTTGCTGTATTTAAAGGGCTCGCGCCGAGGACATGGGCTGACTGAAAAGTGTCATCGATATGATTTTGCTACGCGGCGGCGCGCGCGCCTCGTTCCGCGGGCGCTCGCCGCTGCTCGTGCTCGCGCTCGCGCTGCTCCTGCCCACGCTGCCGGGATTCGCGCGAGCGTGCCGCGAGCTTCTCTCCAGCGGCTGCAGCTGCACCGACGAGCGCGCCAAGGGCCACGCGGCGCAATCGGGCGCGCGCAAGCGAGTCAGCTGCGCCGGCAAGGAGCTGACGGAGACGCCGGAAGCGAACCTCATGCCCAACCGGACTATTTCATTGTGAGTAACTGTTTCAAACATGAGTAACTTGTCTGATTTTCTTCCAGAGTTTATCGTTCCAGAAGTGTTCCGTGGTGAGGTTTTTTTTGCAGGGAAGGAACGGTATTGCTCGTGAAATGACTTGTGCAGGAATGATCATAAAACATTTGTGTGGAGTAAGAGGCATAATTCCTTACCAGTTGGATTGTGAGAGCAAATTTTTACCTCTTATGCTTAGTCACTGACAGCTATTATGGTAGTCATTTGTTAAAACCTTTCCAGATGTTCACAACCGTCACCATTACCAACACTTTTTTCACCACTATACCACAAAACCATCACCAACAACTCTATAAGTACCACTGAAAAGTCTAAAACTGCCAAAGATACCATCAGAACCATCCACATCATTGCCAACAACCAAAAACACCAACAGTGCCAACACTATAATCTTTAAACATCTCAAAGATTTCAATACCAACGACGAAATACTAACAATATCACAAAACTGTTATCTCTAAAAAACATTCTACAAAACAAAGGTACCTACGAAATCCATAACCACCACCACCAACACCAACTCTTTAATCACTCACAACTCAACATCCACTAAACATACCAATATCATAAAGTCTATAACTGTAACACACACAACTAAAAACAACTGTATACCCACCAAAGATACCAACATTACCACTGGTCGTATCACATCTACAGAACAGAACCATACTGTATAACTTCCCAACAATACCAGCATCACCACCACCAACAAGAACTCAAAAATAACCAAGGATCCCAACAAAAAACTCATTAACTAAAGATACCACCAGTATCTACCAATATAACTGAGAACTTCATAACTGTCAAAGATAACAAAAGTACCATTATCACCACCCTCAACATCTAAACATCTAGCAAATATATCAGCATTTACCATCCATTCTACAATCACCAAAAATACCAATAATACGAGGTGGTGTCAAAAAGTTTTAAGAGTAGTTTTGTAAGATGCCAAAAGGTGGCAGCACAAAGCTGCGCGCACAGTCAGAGGGAGCACCGTCCTTCATAAATCAGTGTGCCTAAAGACATCTTCCTGTTTCCATCGGGAGCTGTGCAACTTGCGCTAATCGGACCACGTGCGTTACTCTGTCACCGAGCTCTCCTTACACGTGAGGTTCTTGCCGGAAACAACATGATCTCACTTCCACACCTACCCTACTCACAAGGTTTGTCTCCTGCGGACTTCACCCTCCTACTAAAGATGAAGATCCGGCTCCAGCGCGGATCGCAGAAGATGCTTTGAAAAGACTTCCAGGACACATTCCAGAAGTGGCACTGTGTTGCTGTGCCAGGGGAGTATTTTGAAGGTGAAAGTGTGTAAACATTGAGTTAAGTACTTTCTTGTAAACGGAACTGGTCCCGAAACCTTTTGATACCACCTTGCATTACCAACACAATGATCTAACTGTCAAAGTTTCCATCAATACCATCACCACCATAACAGCCATACATCAAATAAATATACCAACAACCATTATCATCAACACCAACCTTTTTACAACCACCAAAGGTACCAACAAACTCCATAACCACCAAAAAGACCTTCACCAACACCTCACAACTTCCAATGATCCACAACCTCTTTGAGATGATGTTTAAATTCCTAGTTTGAGTGTGACCAAAACAATTTGGAAGACCCTAACATCCAAACTATCTCCTGAACGTGCCTTGCTTCCATTATTTGCTGAATTTCAGAAGACCTACCTAGTAGACCGTGTCCTTGTCTGAAACCGGAGCAACTGGATTTTATGGCTTGGATTATAGCCTGTGGACATGTGTTGAACAGCATGTCAACACAATACCATACTTCTTTCTTGTTGAAGGATTTTTAGCCCCTGTCCTAGCGTCCCCTCAATGGAACACGATACAGAACGGGGCTTTCAGGTTGGGTTTTGATCGCTGACCTTGTTTCAGACTGCAAATCGCAGTGGAGAATGAAAGCTCTGTCATTTTCCATCTTTGCGGAGAGAAAGGAAATGTGCCCTTGGTCGGCACCCCTCCCACACCCTAACACTCCACCCCTTCACACACACACACACACACACACACACACACACACACACACACACATTCTGCCCCCCCCCCCCCCCCCCCTCATTCAGTCTTCAGCTGACTTGGCTATATTGAAGGGGGCTAAACAGAAACACATTTCTGCTCTTCTCTCTTTTTCTCCTCTCTCTCTCACTCTCCCTCTCTCTTTATTTTAATGGCTGCCTGGTTGCTTCCTTTCCCATTGCTATGATGCTTGCATTCCGTTTTCAACATGCCCTATCTCCAGTGCCCCCTTTTCAGGAAGGAAGACTGACCAGAAGCACTGGCCTGATATGTGATTTCTTTTGTT
This sequence comes from Silurus meridionalis, assembly GCF_014805685.1. Lineage (NCBI taxonomy): Eukaryota > Metazoa > Chordata > Actinopteri > Siluriformes > Siluridae > Silurus > Silurus meridionalis. The sequence goes on along the minus strand of NC_060900.1, from coordinate 4,842,222 downwards.
TCACTCTTCGGTAAATACATGCATTTATGGGTTAGACTTAAAACTCGGACCATTTCTCTGTTTACACATTATCATTAATAAGCAAAACATGCACTTCCATCCAATTCTAACCCGGGAGGAAGGAAGCCTTTGCGGGAGTCAAAATGATTTGATTTGTGTCAGATTTTAGATGTTTGCACATTTTCCTGACGTTCAGCCCTTTTTTTTTCTTTTGTTGCTTCAGCATTACACTGAAACACTTCCCTTTTGGTTGGGAAAAACCGCATTTTCGCGAAACGTATGCATTAAAACATTAATTTGTTCATGTGTTAGACATTAACACCTTATGCCCCAGTGCCGTCCTCCTCCGTCCTTCCCACAATAGCTCAGCGCTCTCATTCTGAGCGGGAACGGCGCTCGATTGCACATGAGTGTCGTAAAAAGGAAAATATTAGAAAAATTGCAAAAAACCAGCCAAGGCAAAGAGAGAAGCCAATAGATTGGTTCCCCGGAGAAGCAGGGTTGAGGGCAGCACGTTTATGAAGCGTAGTGGTTCTGCTTAATAACCACTCACATCTGCTCAGCACATTGGGTTGCCGAAACCCGTAGAGGAAGTGGATTGGAAATTAAGGAAAAGGGGGGACCCGAGCAAGGCCAGGTGGCGTATGATGGAAGGAGCTCGGAGGCGACATTGATGCAGGCAGCCAAACCCCTTAATGCCAATTATTTGTTTTTTGAGCATGTGCAATGCACACTGTGACACATTTATGAGACTTGCATGGGTTAGAGGTAAACACTTCCATCCTGCAAAAGCTCCCCACTGAGAGAAAGGAGAACAGTTACCGAAATCGCCATATATCATGCCACCTATTGCTTTGGACATTAGAATAGAGTCAAACGGAAACAGAGCTTAAGATAATGAGTGGTCCCCCCCCCCACACACTGACATGTCAAGAGAAGGGTTTTTTCACACCCTCATCTTTCTAGATTTAGTAACGCGCCCGAGGTTCTGCTCCAGATGTGGAATGCTTGGCGTGATGTTGATGTTTCTGTTTTTCTGACATTCCTCAGGCGTTTCTAGACACTATCCCAGGTGCAGCTTCGGATACATCATTTCTCTTTCTCCCCCTCTTTTTTTTTCTACTCCATGCTGTGTTCTCTCTTGTCAGCTGGACAGGAATGTCAGTGGATGAGGTCAGGGTACTGGGGCAATTGGCAGTTGGACTTGTGAGCGATGCAGACAATGGCGTAACACACTCATTTAGCAGTGGAGGTCAATCACCAGTCTGGCATCAATTAGTTTTAGTCAAGAGGTAGATTATAACAGTGTAAACTGAATGTAGGTGTAGATATTTGCCACATGATATTATTTAATAACTGTAACAATACTGTTACAAGAGTTAATACAGTCACATACTCTACTCTTAGCTGGATAGATAGATAGATAGATAGATAGATAGATAGATAGATAGATAGATAGATAGATAGATAGATAGATAGATAGATAGAACGTTATTGTTATTGCATAGTACAGGTACACCGCAACAAAATGCAGTTTAGCATCAGTAGCAATTCAATTGACAAGTGTATATATATATATATATATATATATATATATATATATATATATATATATATACAGCCAACCCCCGATAATTAAAGGTTTGGAACGCGTGGCTCGGAAAACTCGTGGGTTCTCATTTGGAACCTAACTAACAGCAAGTTATTAACAGATTATCTTCAAATTTGTGGGAATCCGCAGCGGGACCAAATGTTTAGGAACGTTAGGAATAACATTTTAAACTATGTATTTGGTCCAATACTGTAAACTGTTACGTTTATAAAGTGACATTGAATTTACTAAGGTACCGTAGGGGCTGCGAAAAAGCCAAAATTTGCGGCTTTTCGGAACTCTAAGAACGTAACCCCTGCGAGTTCCAGGGGACCACTGTATATATACATAAATGTGAAATATTAGGCAGTAAGATATATAAATACAAATAAATAAAGTAGTAGAGAATGAGGGGTATAAAAATGACAATATGTACATTGTATGTATAATTGTACAGGAGTTATATACAGTGTTTATACAGTGATCTAACGGTGTAGTGCAGAGTTTAGTAGAGTGATTGTGGATGGAAAAAAAGCTGACCCTGAACCTGCTGCATGGTGCATATGTTTCTGTATTTCCTTTTTGACCAAAGGAGGTTAAACAGTTTTTGACTGGAATGTGAAAAGTCTTTGACGATGTTGTGGGCTCTTCAGGGACATCTGCTGTGGCAGGTAGTTGGGTGCCAGTGATGCGTTGGGCAATTTTGACCACCCTTTGCAGGGCTTTGCGTTCACGCACAGTGGAGCCTCCGTACAATTCAGTGATGGAGTTGGTCAGGATACTCTTAATGATGTAGTGGTAAAAACTCATTAGAATCCCTGGGGACAGATGAGCTTTCTTAAGACTCCTCAAGTGTACAGGTGTTGTTGTGCCTTCCTAACCAGAGCTGAAGTGTTCTGGTGCCAGGACAGATCCTCAGAGATTTGACCTCCCAAGAACTTAAAGCCGGAGACTCTCTCTACCTCAGTCCCATTTATATAGACTGGGAAGTGTCTCCTGCTGTTCTGAAAGTCCACAATGAGCTCTTTAGTCTTCGTGGCATTGTGGGTCAGGTTGTTGGTGGCACACCACGCTGTCAGGCTTCGGATATCTTCCCTTTAGGCCGATTTGTCGTGGTGAAGTTATGCAGAGGAGCACAGTCATGGGTAAACATGGAGTAAAGTAGTGGGCTCAGAACACAGCCCTGTGGGATGCTGGTGTTCAGAATGAGGGTTGAGGATACCTGTTTGCCCAACATTACAGACTGATGTCTGTTGGTGGGAAAGTCCAGAATCCATCTGCAAGTGGAGGTGCAGATACCCAGGTCACTGAGCTTAGTGATCAGTACAGTGGGGAGGACTGTATTGAATGCAGATGCATTGAACGCAATGAACAGCATTCTGATGTAGGTGTTGTTTTTATCCAGGTGGGTGAGGGCTGAATGAAGAGCCGTGGAAACTGCATCCTCTGTCGAACTGCTCTGCAGGTGAATGCTTAGACACTGGTATGATGGTTGTAGTCTTCAGGCATGTAGGAACCGTGGCTTGTGCTATTGACAGGTTAAAAATGTCAGTGAAGACTTGTGCCAGTTGTCCAGCAAATGCTCTGAGAACACGTATGCTATCCAGACCAGCTGCCTTGCATGTATCCACTCTGCTAAATGCTGAATAGACCTCTGTTGTTCAGAGTAAAAGTGAACTGTGAGCAGTAGTAGAGTCAGCGGCTGAGGTAAAATGTCCTATTCCTTGATCGAAACGAGCAAAAAAAACGATTGTCAATTGGTTCATCCTCTGCGTTGTCAGATTTAAAAGCAGCATCTCTTACTTTTAACAGGAGACAGACCTCAGAGTTCATTCATGACTTCTGATTAGGAAAGCTTTACATGTGTTTGATGGTAGTAACATTGTCAATGCATGTGTTGATATGGTCCAAAACAGATGATGCGTTGATGTCCATGTCTGTGTGGGAGTCCAGTGTGGATTGTGACTGTCAGTATAATGAAACTCTTGCTGTAGAGAAGAAATTGCCCCCTCTGGCCATACCTTTACTGTCCTCACAGCTGGTTTCACCCATTTGATCAGTGGTGTGTATTGTATTTGGGTATCAGAAACAAAAAGAGGTGATCAGACTGACCCAAATGGGGGAGGGGCCATGTATGCTTAAGCTATGTTATTACCTTAATAACATAACCCTCTTGTAGAACAGGAGACGTTATTGTGCAATTTCGGTAGTACAGATCTCAGGTTAGAGTAGTTAAAGTTTCCAGCAAAGATAAAAGCTCCTGCAGTATGTGCAGACTCGTTTGCTGATGTTTGCTGATGTTTGCTGCATGCAGTTCCTCCATAGCTAGTTTAGCATTAGCGTCTGGAGGAGTGTATACTGCAGTTACAACAATACCTGAGAATTCTCTCAGTAAATAAAAGGGCCTGCACTTAATCATCAAATACTCTAAATAAACAGACCAATGACTTTCGGTAACAGTAGAGTCCGTGCACAATGATTTGTCCGCCTGGAAAACACTGCGACTTCTGAGCTCAATGGCGCTGCTATTTTACATCAGTTTTGCCAATTAATCAGCACCGAAAGTTGACCACAATAACTAGCGGCTAGCGGCAAAAATCCGTACTGATAGTTTTTCCGGGTAGCGTTTGTTGCTGGAGCGGCTGAAAAGGTCCGCTGTAATTGAGAGCGGCATCTCGAGGCAAATTACTAACGCCACATGCTGTTTGTTTTGACAGTGTGAGACTGCATGGAGAGCACTATATTATATTTTTTCACTGTAATTTATAATTGATTATTGATATAATAATAACATGAATAATAATAGAATGGATATATTAATATTTATTTTATTTCGCAAATTTTTTTATGATTAATGATTAGGTTCACATGAACTGTTTGTTTTTGTTATTTAATATCCATTTTAAACACTGTCAGTTAATTAATCGGTTATCAGCAAGTACGATACAAAACCATGCAGTAGTGATTATAATTTTTTTTTTTGTTATACTCTAAAGTCTATCAAATCAGTTTGTTAGATGAAGTTAAATGAATACTTAGTGAAACGAAGTGTAAATAGGAGATATATTACTGACAGCATGATGCAAGCAGGCATATTGTCTTAGCATCTGTATGTCTAAAGAGATCCAAGCTAGCTAGCTAGCCTCATGTAACACATATGGTATCTATGTACACCGATCCAAAATTAGATTTCTGTTTTCATCCTGCATTTGGGATACGTCCATAAAAATGATTCAGCTCTTCCTTCACACATCGTGCACACAGGAGCGGGTCAACAAGCGACCGGTTAATGTAGCACTGTCCTGAATGTTCCTGCATATTTAACTCAGAGTCGATTGAGGTTAAGTGCTTCCACATGGACTGTGTTATAGTATCGAAATTTCTTTTTTCAACACAGGAGGATCGGAGCTGTGAGATCTGGGGTCAGTAGTTTAGGCCTGAGGGTTATCTCTCTGAGCAGCTGTAGGTCACCAAGCCAACATCTGGCATTCCTCATGTGATAAAAGTTAGATAGCGCCAAGATCAAGCTCTGAGTAAAGATTAGGCGAAAGACTCGCGCGACTTATGGGACTGGCCTATTAATGAATGAATGGAGTGGTATATAGCATATCAAATTCTTCTTGTATTTAAACTCCTTCCTCATAGTTTTTGAGTCGTGTTAAAACTCAGTCCTCCTGGTGAAAATGTGAAAATGCATAGTTCAAAATTGTTTACTTTAATAGAAATGATAATAAAGGCAAACTAGTGCACACAGTGTAAGTTTATTCAGCAGGTTGATGAGAATCTTGATATCTGGGAATAGTTATTACTAGCAAGTTTCTTGTTTTTTTCCTCTTATAGATACGTAGAAACTGCTACCATCATCAAATGTGGGCATGGTCCATACATGTTTTTCATTTCTGCCCATGAACCTAAACAATTTGCTGTTTAGCTTCTACACATCACTGTGTATTCAAAATTGATTTTCTTCTTATATGAGGGTCCAGGAAAAGGTGATATCATACAACCAGTTTTATTACAACTTTGGATCAGCTTTAATTAATTATTTTTTTATTTGAGCTGATCTACTGACATAAATGATTCTATGAAGGTGTAAATAAAAATGCATAGCACAAAGAAACAGCAAATCATCTCATTTCCAAACAAATTCTGCATTATACAATAAAACTCGTCACTCGGTTAGGTTTTTCCGCCATGGAAAAGTCTTCAGGGAAGATGATTGAGTACTTTTCTCTTTCTCAATTGACATGACAAGCTGTGAAAACGTGATAACTTGTTTCTCTTAGTCGTTCCTCAACATTAAACGTAACTCAAAATAAATGGATGCTACACAAAACAATACACAGTGTGCTATTGGAAAAGAAGCAACTTCATACACCAAACCTTTACATTGATATTGTTTGTAAATGGTAACAAATTACTTTTTGTATTTTGTATTGCTACGAACATATATACGTTTACTGAATTCATGTAACTATAAATGAAGCAAATCGATGGTTGCTAGCGTGTGGATAAGAAGGGGTTAACCTGTCCTACCCCATACTCTTCCACCCCCATTTTCTTTCTCATTCCTTTAGATCCTTCAGATTGACTGTAATGAGCTCCTTTACTTGGATTCAGGTTGTAGTTTGTGGTTTCAAGAGACGAAGCTCCAAAACACAGAGGGCCTCGCATCCACACCTCTGGCTGAATTTTCGACTGAGTGTGTGTGTGTGTGTTTGTGTGTTTTTATGTGTCTGGAGTTTTAGCTTTCACAGCAGCCCAAGTTTTCCATCACAGCTCCAACTTCCAATAAACACCAAACCTGCATACGCAAGCCGTTTGGCATCATTGGCACACACACACGCACAAAAAGACGACTAGTTTCAGTCATTTTGTCCTTCACGCGCACTCTCACTCGCTTTCTGTTCTCCTGCTCTAGCCCACCTCCCTCCTTCCTCCTGAGTTCAGCCATACACAGTGAGGCTGAATATAAATATTTAGCCGTGCTGGTAGGAAACTGCCATGCCCAAACCTCTTCCAGATGTGGACCGGAGGGCCTCTGTGTTTAGAGCTAATTACGCGCGCCTGCATCGGGACTGGCAAGAGGGAGGGAGGGGTGGAGGGTGGGGTGGGGGTGTGCTTTGGACAGGCAGGGGGAAGCAGTAGACAAGAAGATAAATTGCGAAGGAGTGAGAAAACATGTAACAGATAATAAAGTGCGTGTCTGTGTGGGACCCGAAACGCCAAATTTTCTTTTGACCCCTGGGACGCCTTTAAATAACAGTTTAGAGGCGAGCATACGGGTCTAACGTTAGCATTCGGCATCTTGCACTTCGTTACAGCTACATTCCAACTTTTCTGCCGCATGCTGTTGTAGACAGTGGACTTTTTTGCTCATCATTTTGTTCACCATAAAATCCAGTAAGGATCTTGAGAGCTGCACTCAAAATACAATGCCTACTAATCTTAACATCTGTAACATCACATGGTAACGAGACAAACCTGTCAGTACATTTCAATATAGCCTCATCGGTCCACATCTTACTAGCACATTTTGTATTCATCGTAAAATACAGTTTTTCTCGCGTGCCAACTTACTACGACCGGCCCCAGGTTTTTTTTGTTCAAATCATTCATTCGGTTATCGTAGAAAAATGACACACAATAGTAAGAACACAATTCGCGTTTTCCGGTGTCTCGGCATCTACGTTAAAATGCGTCTACAATAAAATACGTTAAAAGGTTGTCGAGTGTGGAAATAAGATATGATATAATCCCATCCTTGGATATCATCCTCATATAATATGATATAATCCCCATTCCTGGTATTTATTCCTTTATGTTTTATTAAACCTTTCTTTTCAAGATGTATTGCTTCGAACGAGCTGTTAGCCAGATAAAATCATCTTATTGAAATATTATTCAAGAATAAGCACACAAACATACCCCCCCCCAACACACACACACAGTAGTGGCCTTGGCAGTGGGCACTGGGTGTGTGAAGAATGTGTGTGTGTGTGAATTCGTACTTCCTCAGACAGCTGCTGCATGCAACAAATGGCTGTTTGTGTGTGTAGGTGTGTGTGTGCACGGATAAGCGTGTGTGTGCGAGTGTGTGTGTGCACGTGTGTGTATGTGTGTCAGTTGGTCACACAGATTCACAAGATTCTGTTTGTGTCCATGAGTACAGTCAGTACAGTTAGAGTGTGAAACAAATGTGTGTGTGTGTGTGTGTGTGTGTGTGTGTGTGTGTGTGTGTGTGTGTGTGTGTGTGTGTTTGTGTTGTGTGTGTGTTTTGAAAACCTTCCTGACAGATATCCTGGGAATTGTGTGGAAGGGCGTCCTCAGAGAGCTGCCGTTCCCGGAGATGGTCCGTTTACTTTTGTGGGAAAAAGCATGTTTTGTGTGTCTGTGTGTGTGTGTGTGTGTGTGTGTGTGTGTGTGTGTGTGTGTGTGTATAGGAGTAGGCATAAAAAAGATCCTGCGATATCTGACTCTTGTCACACCTGTTGCTGTCACACACACTTGGACCTTTGACCTCTGGGATGCAGGTCAAGGTCAAGTCTCGGATTCTTTATGAAGTTATTAGAGCGTTGAAGTTGTAATGTATAAGCAGGGTTTATTCGCGTAGGTGCTTAGATGGACGTTTGTGGCTCAAGGAGCAGGAGGGAGAGAGAAAGAGAGAAAAGAGCGATAGCATGTTAAACACAGAGAGAGAGAGAAAAGGGGCATATAAGAGAGAGGGAGAGAAGAGAGAGCATGTTAGAGCGAGAGAGAGCATGTTAATGAGAGCTAAAGAGAAAGAAAGAGAGCAAGTATGAGAGAGAGAGAGAAAGATAGAGAGAGAGAAACAGTGAGACAGACAGCATGCTAGAAAGAGAGAGGGAGAGATTGATATGTTCTCATGCTCTTCCCAGAGCACAGCAGGACCCTGTGTTTGCATAGTTTTTCCTTTCACTGCACTCGTCTTATCTAACTCCAAAAAATGCCAATCCCTTTCTTTTTTTCATTCTTTCTCCACCCTTCAGCATCTTATTCCATTTTGGTTTTACTTCATCCTGTTCAGTTTTTCTATCATAGATGAATTTTCCACTTGCGCAAGTATCTTAATCTCATCCATGCAGTCATTCATACTAACACTCCATGGACAAAAGTTTGTGGACACTTAACTATAAGATAAGCTTCTCCACATCCCATTCCACATTTAGTCCTCTTTTGTTAGAAATCACCTTCACTGGGAAGATGTTCCACTAGATTGTGCAGTGCGCTTGTGGATATTTTTGTGCTCATTCAGTCACAAGGTAGATGTAGATGTAGATGAGGAGGCCTGGGGTGCATCAGTGTTCCAATTAATCCCAAGAGTGTTTATTATATATAATTTATAATATTGTCAGCACCAGTTTTACATTTCGTGTTTACATTTTTGTGTACCACATTTTTTTTTTTCTCCACTCAACTCCATATCCATATCAAATATTATATTATAAAATATATTTGTGACCTTCTGTACAGAACATACAACCTACAAGAACATTAAAGTGAAGAACAT